>NC_135801.1:190768154-190812764 GCF_964213995.1 Mustelus asterias | reverse complement strand
ATCGAGGGCTTCCCTGTTACTCTCCTACCTGCGCGGGGAGACTGTAGATATTAATAAGACCAGATAAATTTAACACAAATGCCCTTCATGTCATCATTTATTGATGCGCTTATTTATGAATTAGGTGCCGGGATCTCGCCTTGCTTTTTGACTGGTTTCAGCACAGCACAGCTCGCCCTGCTGTTGTCAGCTCTTTGAAAGAGCCAGTCCACTGATCCTCTTCCCTGCTCTTTCCCCAAATCCCTGCCATTGCCCCCCTTTCCCAGTGTTTATCCAATTGAATCGTATTGTTAAATCTACCGCACGGCGCATTCCAGATCCCAACGCCAACACTCTATCTTAATGAGTCCAAAATGTGTTCTGTTGAACAAATTGTTGAAAAATAATCTCGAAATGTACCTCTTGTGATAGGGGCCGGATGAGAGGGGGCTAGCAGGAATTTTAAACCATTGTTCCTTTCCCCTCTTGGAATCCAGCCAATCTGTCCCATCCACTCCTAATACAGTAATACATTCCTAATAGTGTGAATATTATATCCATGTTTAATCTGTGTCCGCGGGAGGAGTTCTGAAGCACCCGCATTTCCATCAGTTCCAACTGTATAATAGAAGACTAAGTCGAGTTAGCGCCCATGTGAGAGGGGCTGATTCACCAAATGAACCAGCTCCAAAAATATATTTATTTAGCCGTAGATAATCAAAAAAATCCAACATTATTTTTCGGTGGTTATTCGATACGTAGAAATGTCAGAGACTTCACCGCTCTCTGAAAAGCTGATAAGGACACAATTCAACATTAACCCACTTAACCATCCTCTCTAAAATAAAAACCTGGATTTAAAATCTAATTATATTTACTTCAACCCTCGCATTTGTCCACACACGTTCAGTTCTCCACTGAAAAGTGAGCCCATATTTTATAAACTTTCAAAAGAAAACAATTTGTCCATTAAAACTAGTCGACGGATTGTTCTAGAACAATTCTCAAGTTAAAGCGTCTCCCCCACCAACGACAAGAGAGAGCAATGAGGGTTTTCATTTATTAGCATTTTATTAATAAATCTAATCGCATTAAATTATTATTTTAGCAACAAAGGTGGTTTCAACGTCATTATACATTTGTTTGGATTATTCTAAAACAGTATGGCAATTATTTTTTTCCAGCCACCATAGTTTTGTGATTAATTTCAATTCAGTCATTAATTTGTTTTCAGTTCATCGTGTCAATTTCCCCGAATCGAGGTTGTTAAACGGGCGGCTAAATTTGCTCCCACTTAGGCTTTCCTGTGGTTGTGACATGGGCTGCAATTATCCTAAGTGTCTACACGCCTTTTATTCAATTTCTAAATGCTGGTAACCAGCATTCTGATCCAAGGGGTTGAGTTACATACGCGTTAGGCTCTGGTTGTAACCGACATGCATTAACCCACACCTTCAGTTTCAGACACTGATTCTGACCACCAATCTCCCACCCTCGCCGGAACCACCAAATATTATTTTATGCCATTATCTCCCACTGGCTTTCCCCACAGATTTAATTGCCTACTCCTGTTTTAAACTAGGTTAGGTGAATGGGGTAAGTGCATGGACACTGCAGGATTCTGTACTATGTGTGCGGGTTAGAAAAGTGTTCGCTTATTCTGAGTTTGTTGGTGCAATGGACAGATAGTTAGATAATGGATAAATAATCGACTGGAATGATAGATAAAAGATAGATAAATGTTAGATGCACAGAAAAAATATTGATACATGATAGACAGATAAATGATAGGTAGATGAAAGATAAAAGATTGATATATATAGCTAAATAATCGACAGGTGGAAATAAATCAATTATGCTTTTGTGTTACATTCTACCCTCTATATAAATAGGTACAAGTTGGAAGTATCGATAGATGAATTCAATAGATGGAGATATGAACATTGATAGAGGGGTGTCTATAGAGGATGAGTTAATCATTTAACAATGGGCGAGTTTAACTATGGAATGTATCTTCACTCACTCTTTTTTCCTTCCTTTTACCCCCTCCCCCTCCCCCTCCCCCTTTCCGTATATGGTTTTATCTAGCCGCTATTCTTTTCTTTTTCTCTCTTTCTATTCTTTTTCTCCCCGCTCACGGGGTTGGGTTGAGAATTTGTTCTATTCTCGAACCCAACGTTGTCCTTTCCCCTTCATCGCCAGCTGCATTCTCATTCCGTTGCTTGCGAAACCCTGCGCAATTTCAACCCCAATTAGCGACGTGACCGGAATTTCGACTGCAAACAAAAAGCGGAGGGAGTACTTTTGGCGGGATTGCTAACTTGTCCACGGTGTCCCAGTCAACCCCAGCCGTTCAGGAACACTTGTTAAAGCAGCTAATCTCCCCTTGACAACACACACCAAAAAAAAGCACAACTTGCACAAAGGACAAATGGGTATCTCGCACACACCTCATGGGCTATTTAGAACATGATTCTTATTAAATTACATTCAATGCAATCTCACCGCGATAATTAAAATGCTCCCTGACACAACTCTTTGCTACATGAGATATCCCCTCCCTCCCCCTCAAGTGGCTGATTCAATTTAAAAGGCTCTGTGCATTAATTGGGGGAATGTGAAAATGTAAGGAACACGCGATTACATGGACTGGGAAGTTTACAGGACATTGAAACCTCTCTCAGTATGAGAGATTTGCCATCAATAAAGAGCAATAATAGTGTCGCTACTGAAAGCCCAGCGGGCAGCCCGCCAGAGCATTTTCCACTCGCCCCACAAGCTATCTGAGACAAGAGAGGCGAATCTCAGGTTAACGCAGGGGAGAGGCCGAGGAAACAACAGCAAGGGATAAACAAAGTATAGATCCAGAACAAGACTAGCAACGAACTGAGACAGGATCTCGATTGATTTAGAATCGGCAATTTGAGAGAAAAAAAGACAAAGTGACTAAACGAAATCAAAATAAAAGACAGGGGATTTCCACAGTAACTTCAATGCAGTGTTAATGTAAGCTACTTGTGACCCTAATAATTAAACTTTAAACAATGGAATATAGAATAGAACGAAAATCCCTATCGTTAGAAAATCTTCACCATGTATTAAAATATAAATAAAACAACGTATTATAGTGTGATCATGTTATGATTCAGTGTTCTTCTATGGCATATGGCATTTTATAAAGTTAAAGTTTATTTATTATTAGTCACAAGTAGGCTTACATTAACATTGCAATGAAGTTGGGTGGCATGCTGGCACAATGGTTAGCACTGCTGCCGCACAACACCAGGGACTCTGGTTAAATTCTGGCCTCAGGTCACTGTCTGTGTGGAGTTTGCACATCCTCCCTGTGTCTATGTGGGTTTCCACCGGGTGCTCCAGTTTCCTCCCACAGTCCAAAGATGTGTGAGATAGGTTGATTGGCCATGCTAAATTGACCCGTAGTGTCAGGGGGACTAGCAGGGTAAGTAAATAAGTGGGGCTCTGGGGATAGGGACTGGGTGGAATTGTGGTTAGTGCAGACTCAATGGGCCAAATGGCCTCCTTCTGCACTGTAGGGATTCTAAGATTCTATGAAGTTACTGTGAAAATCCCCTAGTTGCCAAACTCTGGTGGCTGTTCGGATACACTGAGAGAGAATTTAGCATGGCCAATGCACCTAACCAGCACTTGGAGGAAACCCATGCAGACACGGGGAAAATGTGCAGACTCCACACAGACAGTGACCCAAGCTGGGAATCGAATCCGGATCCCAGGCACTATGAGGCAGCAGTGCTAACTGAATGTTCTGGTGTATGTTATTGTTGTGACTTTACATTATGATAGAGTCACAGCTCACCTACTGAGAGTCTATTGACCCTTCCGACTGGCCTCACACTTTCTACCCTTTGCAACCTTAAAATCATCCAAAACCCCACTGGCCACATCCAAACTTGCACTCAGTCTGGTTCACCTGCCACCCCTGTGCAGGCTGTCCTGCATCGGCTGACCATCCAGTTAACTCCAGGATTTTTGAAGTCCCTTTTCAAATCCCTGCATTGCCTCGCTCCTCCTTGTAATCTTCTCCAGTCCCCACAACCCTCTGAGACATCTGCCTTCATCTAATTCTGCCCTCTTGAGCACCCCGATTTGAATGGCTCTGCCACTTCAGCTCCCTGGACCTTAAGGTCTGGAAGTCCCTCCCTAAAAACTCACTGGGTGGAATTTTCCTGTCATGCCCACCACGGGAATCGTCGTGGATAGGGGAAGATCATCGGGTGGCATTGTGGCACAGTGGTTACCACTGCTGCCTCACAGTGTCAGGGACCCGGGTTCGATTCCCAGCTTGGGTCACTGTCTGTGTGGAGTCTGCACATTCTCTCTGTGTCTGCATGGGGCGTGGGTTTCCTCCGGGTGCTCTGGTTTCCTCCCACAGTCCCAAAGATGTGCTGGTTAAGGGCATTGGCCATGCTAAATTCTCCCTCAGTGTACCCGAACAAGCACCGGAGTGTGGTGACTAGGGGATTTTCACAGTAACTTCATTGCAGTGTTAATGTAAGCCTACTTGTGACACTAATAAACAAACATAAAATGCAAAGATTTGTTGACCTCGGGTGGAATTTTCTGGCCTTGGGGTGAGCGTGGCCGGAAAATCCCACCTCTGCCTCTTTACTTCACTCCCCTCCTTTAAGACACACCTTAAAACTAACACCTCCTTCTATCGCTTTCATACAGTGCAGAAGGAGGCCATTCGGCCCATCGACCTGCATTAACAACAATCCCACCTCATCCCAAAGCCCGTAATTCCTCACATTTACCCTGCTAATCCCCCTGTCACTAAGGTGCAGTTTTGCAACTGCATGTCAAATATTGTTTAATAATAATGCGTAGAATCATAGAATCCCTACAGCATAGCAGAGGCCATTTGGCCCATTGAGTCTGTACCGACCCTCCGAAAGAGCACCCTACCAAGCCCCAAACCCCCATAAACTTGCACATTGATCATGCAGACAATTCACCTTACCTACACATTTTTCAACAGTGGGAGGAAACTGGAGCACCTGGAGAAAACCCATGCAGACATGGGGGGAATGTGCAAACTCCACACAGACCCTACCGTAATTGAACCTGGGTCCCTGGTGCTCTGAGGCAGCGGTGCTAACCACTCTACCACCCTATATAAATAAAAGTTATTTCTGATAATAGATCCTTAAAATATGTTCTAATACTTTAAAGTCCACTAAAATATGGGATCATTTATGATTTGAAATGTCTGGTATATTTAGGTAGTCTGTTATATTACATATATCATGATACTGTATATAATATCACACAATTTGATTCTATCATGTTTAAATGCTAATAGTATAATGTACATTTGATTGTCCATTGTATGATTTCACAATCATATTATAACTGTATTATGGGAGCATATTGAATTAATAAAATATATTTGATTGGTGAAATATTGGAGACTGTTCATTTTGTGCATTCCCACTGAAGCAGATCCAAAGTGCGACCTAAGGCAACAGCATTTCACACAAATGCTGTCCAAAATGCTGCTTCTAGTTTGCAGTTCATTTGAGTTTGATAAAACAGACATGAACCACCCTAACTGAACCTAAGAGGTATTCCTGCCTGTGCCGTAGCTGCCAGGGTTAATTAACTAGCATTTGGAATATTCTCATTCAAATGTTTTATGAAAGTAAACTGGCTATATTCTCAGTGCATCCTGCTTTGTTTGGTTTTTAAAAAAAAATCATGCTTGCAATATTTTTTCAATACTCATTTTGAACAATCTTCTGTCCTATTTCTAGCCTTTTCTAAAATAACTCCAATGTCATTGCATTTACTAGCTTAATGTATTTCTCATGCTTTTGAGTTAAGATGTTCTACCCATAACATAAGATGTGCAAGCAGAAGTAGGCCATTTGACCCATCAATGAATCCCTACAGTTCAGAAGGAGGCCATTCGGCCCACCGAGGCTGCACCGATCACAATCCCACCCAGGCCCTATCCCCGTGACCCCACATATTTACTCTGCTAAGCCCTTGACACTAGGGTTAATTTAGCCTGGCCAATCAACCTAACCTGCACATCTTTGGACTGTGGGAGGAAACCGGAACACCCAGAGGAAATCATTGCATACACAAGGAGAACGTGCAGACTCTGCACACACAGTGACCTGAGGCCAGAATTGAACCTGGGTCCCTGGCGCTGTGAAGCAGCAGTGCTATCCACTGTACCACCATGGCCCATTCGGCCTATCAAGTATGGTCCACCATTCAATAAGATCATGACTGATCTGATCTGGTAATCCTCAACTTCACTTTCCCACCTTATCCCCATCACCCTTGATTCTTTTATTGATTAAAAATTTGTCTATCTCAGCCTTGAACATATTTATTTAATGACATGACTTCTACAACTCTACACGGTAAAGAATTCCACAGAGAATTCTTACTGTCTGAGAGAAGAAATTCCTCCTCATCTCTGTCTTAAATGGGTGACACCTTACTCTGAGATTATGCCCTCTGGTCCTAGACTCTCCCACAAGGGGAAACAACCCCTCAGCATCTACCCTGTCAAGCCCCCTGAGAATTCAACATGTCTCATTAAGGTCACCTCTCATTCTTTTAAACTCCAAGTCCAGCTTCTAAACTATCTCAGTAATTATATTAGTCCATCTTCCTTTCTTCTTGAAATTTTTTTTAAAAACAGCACAAGTAAATACTTGCCTGAAGCATTTGAGGAAGGTGGGGCAGCACAGTGGCACAGTAGTTAGTACTGCTACCTCACAATGCCAGGGACCTGGGTTCAATTCCCGGCTTAGGTCACTGTCTATGTGAAGTTTGCAGATCCTCCCTGTGTCTGCGTGGGTTTCCTCTGGGTGCTCTGGTTTTCTTCCACAGTGTGAAAGACGTGCTAGTTAGGTGCTAAATTCTCCCTCGGTGTACACAAATAGGTGCCAGAGTGTGGCGACCAGGGGATTTTCACAGTAACTTCATTGCAGTGTTAATGTAAGCTGATTTATGACAATAAATATATTTACTGAGAGAATGGCCAGTGAGATTAATTTTGTGTTGCTTAGCACAGAGTGGACTACGAATAACTTAATAAGACCTCGGAACATAAGAATAGGAGTAGAGGAACATAGGGTCAGGAGTAGGCCATTCAGCCCATCAAGCCTGCTCTGTCTTTCAATACAATCATAGCTGATTGGACATTTCAATGCCTTTTACCCATACTATACCCATATCCCTTTCTGTTATTGTTAATCAGAAATCTTTTTCTGCTTTAAACACACTCAGTGGCTGAGCTTTCACAGCCCTCTGGGGTAGAGAATTCCAAAAATTCACAACCTTCTGTGTAAAGAACTTTCTCCTCATCTCGGGCCTTAGTGGTCCTTATTTTGAGATTGTACCTCCTGGTTCTGGGCTCCCCAACCAAGGGAAACATCATTCTTGCATTTACCGTATCTATTCCTGTAAGTATTTTGTATGTTTCAATTACATTCTTCAAAACTCTAGAGAATACAGGTCCAGTTTGCCCAATCTCTCTTCAATAAGGAAGTCCTGCCATCCCCGGAACAAATCTGATGAATCTTTGTTGCTCTCCCTCTGCGACAATAATATCCTTTCTGAGGCAAGCGGACCAAAATTGTACACAGTACTCCAGGTGTGATCAAACCAAGCTCCTGTATAATTGAAGCAAGACCTCACTACTTCTATTATCAAATCTTCTTGCGATAAATGTTAATATTCCATTAGGGATTCCATGATTCATTGTAGGGATTCCATGATTATTCTATGAACTTTATCAGATATCAGCCAATTATGTTTTTGGGCCCTGCTGATGCATGTAGCATTCATTCAGATGAGCGAGCAACGTAAGACACATCTCATTTGTGCCTTGTAGATTAGCCTCCCTAACAGCGTGCTACACCTGCATGTTACTCTGCAGTGGTTGGATCACATCCTGATATGGCTCCTGATCTGCCCAAGACCACAAGAAACTACAAAGGGTCGTGAATGAAGCCCAGTCCATCACGCAAACCAGCCTCCCATCCATTGACTCTTTCTACACTTTCTGCTGCCTTGGAAAAACAATTAATGTCCCCACACAGCCCAGATATTCTCTCTTCCACCTTCTTCTGTCAGGAAAAAGATGCAAAAGTCTGAGGTCACGTACCAACTGACTCAAGAACAGCTTCTTCCCTGCTGCCATCAGACTTTTGAATGGACTTACCTCGCATTAAGTTGATCTTTTTCTACACCCTAGCTATGACCGTAACACTACATTCTGCACTCTCTCCTTTCCTTCTCTTTGAACGGTATGCTTTGTGTGTATAGCATGCAAGAAACAATACTTTTCACTATATACTTATACATGTGACAATAATAAATCAAATCAAATCTACACTTTCTAATTTGTTACCATTTAAGAAATTCTCTGCATATCTGTTCCTTCTATCAAAGTGGATAACCTCACATTTTTCACATTAAAGTCCATCTTCCACGTTCTTGCCCACTCACTGGGGGGGAATTCTCTTGTCCCGCCCACAATAGGAATCATAGCTAGTCGTGGGAGGGGGAGCAGACCAAGCAAAGGTCCATTGACCTTGAGCGGGATTCTTCGATTTTGGGGCGAGCGCAGCTGGAGAATCCCACCCGCTAAGTCTGTCCAAATCCTTCTGTAGCTGCTTTACATCTTCCTCACAACACACATTCCCACCTAGCTTTGTACCATCCATGAACTTGGAAATATTACATTTAGACCCTCACATCCAAATCAATGATAGATATTGTGAACAGCTAGGCCTAAATACTGATCCTTGAGGTCCCACTAGTGACAGTCTGCCAACACAAGAATGATCCATTTATTCCATCTTTCTGTATTCTGCCTGTTAGTCAATTCCCAATCCATGCCAGTCTATTGTCTCCTATTCCGTGTGCTTTTATGTTTCTAATCAACCTGCCGTGGGGAACTTTATCAAAAGTCTTCTGAAAATCCAAATATACTCCGTCCATCCACTGTCCTTTCTCAATTTTCTTGGTAATATTCGCAAAAATCTCTATCCAGTTTGTCAAACATGTTTTCCCATTAGTAAATCCATGCTGACCATGCTTAATCAGATTGAGATTGTCCAAGTGTCTATTTATCACATCCAATCTAAAAGGTTCTAACATTTTCCCTACTACTGATGTAACCTGACAACACTTTGCACATGCTGCGTCTCACTAGTGCCTCGGATTCAAACGGTCGACTCCGAATTCTGTATTCTTATGAGAATCATAATGACAAATAAAAAAAAATCTCAAATAAATTTTGGTTTCAACTTGCAGTCATTTTGAAAAGTAGCCAGTCTAATGATATCAGACAATCATTCTAATATGTTAAAAGCAAAATACTGTGGATGCTGGAATCTGAAACAAAAACAGAAAATGCGGGGGTCTGACAGCATCTGTGGAGAGAGAATAGAACATTGATGAGGGGTTATCCAGATTCAAAATGTTAACTCAATTCTAATACTTTGTTAGTCTAAATCCCATTGATGTACTATGGTTAGCGCTGCTGCCTCACAGCGCCAGGGACCCAGGTTCGATTCCCGGCTTGGGTCACTGTCTGTGTGGAGTTTGCACGTTCTCCCCGTGTCTGCGTGGGTTTCCTCCGGGTGCTCCGGTTTCCTCCCACCGTCTGAAAGACAGGCTGGTTAGGTGCGTTGACCTGAACAGGCGCCGGAGTGTGGCGACTAGGGGAATTTCACAGTAACTTCATTGCGGTGTTAATGTAAGCCTTACTCGTGATGAATAAATTAACTTTAACTTTAAGCACCAGAGGAACCGCACACAGACACAGGGAAAATCCGACGCAGACAGTGACCCAAGCCGGGAACTGAACTTGGGTCTCTGGCGCTTGGAGGTAGCAATGCTAAGCACTGTGCCACCCTTGCTTAAGTGAAGTCACTGCTCTTCAAAAGTACTTAATTGACTGCCAAGCACTTTGGTATGTCCCGAGGTGAAAGGTGCTATAGGAAGGCAACCTTTTCTTTCTATTGAATTTCATACACTCTATGACTGTCAAATGTACCTTTAGTTAACACCACTCTGGTAAGAGACAAACTTTGCGTAACAGTCCAATGAAGATGGATGAGGTGCTGGAGAAACGCTGGCAGCTGTCAGCCTGAAACTCAACAAATATCTTTAGTCATCAAAAGGAAACCATGATGTGGAGATGCCAGTGTTGGACTGGGGTGGGCACAGTAAGAAGTCTCCCAACCCCAAGTTAAAGTCCAACAGGTTTATTTGGAATCATGAGCTTTCGGAGCACTGCTCCTTGCAATTCATCTGATGAAGGAGTAGCGCTCCAAAAGCTCATGATTCCTCCCACAGTCCGAAAGTCGTGCTGGTGCATTGGCCATGCTAAATTCTCCCTCAGTGTACCCGAATAGGTGACGGGTGTGGCGACCAGGGCATTTTCACAGTAACTTCATTGCAGTGTTAATGTAAGCCTACTTGTGACACTAATAAATGAGCTTAAAAATACTATTCATCACACTATCTCAGACTACAGCTCTTCAGGACCTCAAAACCCTTCCCTACTATTATTTAAATAGTGGTAGATTTAGAAATGTTGATGTACAATGGGCGAACGTGCAAACTCTGCACAGGCAGTGACCCAAGCCAGGAATTGAGCCCAGGCCCCTGGCGCTGTGAGGCAGCAGTGTTAATCACTGTGCTACCGTGCTGTCCAGTGGGAGACAATGGTATGGCACTAATCACCAGGGCCTGAGTCTTTGCGGGGCAGCCTATGCTCAGACAGCATTACATCCTCGTTCAAGCGGCAGCCTGACACTTCACCAACCCCTGCCACCCGACCCCCTGTGGGGGCCCCGATTGCCCCCCCTGTGGGGGCCCCGATTGCCCTCCCCTTCACTCCAGCCGGGTTGGGCTGCTAATTCCCCGAAAGTGGAGAGCTAGTGTAATCCCAGCTGGAGTGAGACAATTTGGTGGGGTGGGAAAGGCGAGCGGGCCTGGAGACTTCAGTCATGGCCCCGCTACCCTCATTTAAATTATATGTAAATGACCATTTTAATGGTCTGTGCATCTTCCCGCCGATTTCCGGCATGGAGCAGGCACTGCCGGAAATCCGGTGCTGGGAGATGCGAGCGGAGCGTGAAGGCTTGTGCAAACCCCGCGAATCAGCCGCCCTGGGGTCCTCCCGGCCCACTGTGCTAAAAAAGTAGCGTAGCAGGATTGGAGAATCACAGCCCTTATCTAAGAAACAATACACTTGTTATACAGGGAATGCAGCGAAGGCTCATCAGACTGATTCCTGGGATGGCAGGATTGTAATATGAGGAGAGATTAGGTGGACTGGGCCTATATTCACTGGAATTAAGAAGGATGAGAAGGGATCTAATTAAAACGTATAAAATTCTGACGGGGCTGGACAGACTGGATGCAGGGATGTTATTTCCTCTAACTGGCATGGAGGGGGTCTAGATCAAAGAACAAAAGAACAAAGAACAGTACAGCACAGGAAACAGGCCCTTCGGCCCTCCAAGCCTGTGCCGCTCCTTGGTCCAACTAGACCAATCGTTTGTATCCCTCCATTCCCAGGCTGCTCATGTGACTATCCAGGTAAGTCTTAAACAATGTCAGCGTGCCTGCCTCCACCACCTTACTTGGCAGCGCATTCCAGGCCCCCACCACCCTCTGTGTAAAAAACGTCCCTCTGATGTCTGAGTTATACTTTGCCCCTCTCAGCTTGAGCCCGTGACCCCTCGTGATCGTCACCTCCGACCTGGGAAAAAGCTTCCCACTGTTCACCCTATCTATACCCTTCATAATCTTGTACACCTCTATTAGATCTCCCCTCATTCTCCGTCTTTCCAAGGAGAACAACCCCAGTCTACCCAATCTCTCCTCATAGCTAAGACCCTCCATACCAGGCAACATCCTGGTAAACCTTCTCTGCACTCTCTCCAATGCCTCCACGTCCTCTTGGTAGTGTGGCGACCAGAACTGGACGCAGTACTCCAAATGTGGCCTAACCAGCGTTCTATACAGCTGCATCATCAGACTCCAGCTTTTATACTCTATACCCCGTCCTATAAAGGCAAGCATACCATATGCCGCCTTCACCACCTTCTCCACCTGTGTTGCCACCTTCAAGGATTTGTGGACTTGCACACCTAGGTCCCTCTGTGTTTCTATACTCCTGATGACTCTGCCATTTATTGTATAACTCCTCCCTACATTATTTCTTCCAAAATGCATCACTTTGCATTTATCCGGATTAAACTCCATCTGCCACCTCTCCGCCCAATTTTCCAGCCTATCTATATCCTGCTGTATTGCCCGACAATGCTTTTCGCTATCCGCAATTCCAGCCATCTTCGTGTCATCCGCAAACTTGCTGATTACACCAGTTACACCTTCTTCCAAATCATTTATATATATCACAAATAGCAGAGGTCCCAGTACAGAGCCCTGCGGAACACCACTGGTCACAGACCTCCAGCCAGAAAAAGACCCTTCGACCACTACCCTCTGTCTCCTATGGCCAAGCCAGTTCTCCACCCATCTAGCCACTTCTCCTTGTATCCCATGAGCCTTAACCTTCTTAACCAAAGGATCAGAGATCACAGTTTCAGGATACAGGGCAGGCTATTTAGAACTGACATGAGGAGAAACATCTTCACTCAGAGGGTGGTGAACCTCTGGAATTCTCTACCACAGAAAGCTGTGGAGACCAAATCACTGAATATATTTAAGAAGGAAGTAGATAGATTTCCACACTCTAAAAGGCTGCTAAGGCCATTCACGTCAGTGGGATTTTCCTATCCCACTGCAGTGAAGGGAGATTTGACTGGATGCCAAATTCTCCAAACTCGCTGCAGCAGGAGAGTGGCGTGAACTGCCGGTAAGATTGCACCCGGAAGGAGTCAAGGAGAATGGGGGGAGTGCTGGAGTGTGGCATTGAGATAGGGGACCCGATTTTACCATCGCGTTGTACCCATTTGCGGGCGCAAAACTTGGTAAAGTTGGGCGTGAGGCGGGTAGCGCGATCCGCGCCTGCCTCTGCGCCGGTTCCCCCTTTACCAAGGCCCGAAAATGGCCGCGATCGGGACCGCACCCGAAATGGGTGTGACGGCCATTTAAATTCATTTGCATGCATTTAAATTGACTGAACCTTACCAGCACTTCCCCCTTTACCACCGCATTCACCCATCCAGAATTGGCACAAAACAAATATGCTCCATAAAAGTCCGATTTGGCCACTCCGGTTAGTGAGGAGGTAAATGCCCCATGTCCGACAGCTCTCTGCTTGGGATTGGTGGCGGCGGGGGGGGGGGCGGGGGGGAGGAAGGGGGGAGAAGAGGGGCCCGCTACCACTCTGCCTGAGATCAGTGAGGGGGAAGGGGGGGTTCACTCCCACTCTGCCTCAGATCAGTGAGAGGGAATGGGGGGTCCGCTGCTACTCTGCCTCAGATCGGTGGGAGGGAATGAAGGAAGGGGCCCGTGATCGGCTTGGTTGGTAGTGGGGGGTGGGGCGGGGTGGGGGGGGATAAGGGGGGGCAGTGATGTTGGGGGGTGGGGCAATGCCTGTGGGGGCCAGGGGGAGGCATTATCCGGCCCAGGAGGGATGTGGTAGGGGAGCCGCATTCTATCATTTTGTTTTCTGTGCATGCGCAGTTGGAGGTGCCAATCGGAGCTGTAGGGTTTCAGGTGCATTAAGCCCCGCCCACAGGCTTCTGCAGCATAATCGCTGATATTTTTTTCAGGCAGAGTGTGTATGGGGGCGCCTGAGAACGGGTCTAAAAGTCGGATCTGAAACACTCCCAGTTTCAAGTCCGCTCAGCACTTAGAATCAAAATGGTAAAATAGGGACCAGAGGATCAGCCATGATCATATTGAATGGCAGGGCAGGCTCGAGGGGCCGAATGGCCTACTCCTGCTCCTATTTTCTGTGTTTGTTTTGCCTCCCGCCTTAAACATTTACACAGATTGAATGCAAAACCTTTGCCAGCTGCAATGGAGAATGATGCAGCCTATTAGCTTATTTTGGTCAGTTTAATTCGGTCTACTCATGATATAATGCAACTTTTTCTGACATGCCATCAACCATAATTGCATAAGACTCCGAATGCACATTTAACATAGGGTCTATATATCAAATTCATTATCTTAATCCTTCCACCGCACAAAATAGATAAAAAACAATTTGAATTTCATTTTAAACATAAACTTTGCAATAACATAAGAAATAGGAGCGGGAGTAGGCTACCTGGCCCTTCGAGCCTGCCCCGCCATTCAACAAGATCATGGCTGATCATAACATTTGGGGCCTTTATAGTACAAGCCCTCTTACATTACTTGTAACCTCCTGGCAGTATTCATGATGAATAGATGTCCTGGGGCTACGATCTGCTCAGTTAATGAGTACCAGTAAGTGAGACAAATTAGAATTTGTTACGGTTTGCTTGTCATATTGTGCCATCCCGCTGTCCGTGCCCTTGTTTGGGAGGAGCTGAGCATGAGGATTAAGAATTCTTTGCCATATGCTCACACAGAAGGAATATTCTGAGTCTGTTTGGATCATCCTTCATCCTGTACAAATCTCATGTCAATGAAGGAATTGTAACACATAAGACCATTGAGATTAAGAAAGCCCACCAATGCCTCTATTTTCTCAGGAGGCTAAGGAAATTCGGCATGTCTACTACGGCTCTCACCAACTTTTACAGATGCACCATAGAAAGCACTCATTCTGGATGTAGCACAACTTGGTATGGCTCCTGCTCTGACCAAGACCATAAGAAACTACAAAAGGTCGTGAATGTAGCCCAGTCCATCACGCAAACCAGCCTCCCACCCATTGACTCTGTCTACACTTACCGCTGCCTCAGAAAAGCAGCCAGCATTATCAAAGACCCCACGCACCCTGGACATATTCTCTTCCACCTTCTTCCATCGGGAAAAAGATACAAAAGTTCGAGATCACATACCAGCTGACTCAAGAACAGCTTCTTCCCTGCTGCTATCAGGCTTCTGATTTGACCTACCTCACATTAAATTAATCTTTCTCTACACCCTAGCAATGACTGTAAACTACATTCTGCATCCTCTCCATTCCTTCTCTATAAATGATATGTTTTGTCTGTATCGCGCGCAAGAAACAATATTTTTCACTATATGCTAACTAATGCATGTAACAATAATAAACCAAATCAAAATGCATAGAATTTACAACATCTATTGAGGCTATTGAGCCTGGCTGGTGTCTGGGCTGGCATCAAGGATTGAATAGGCTGGAGATGTTTCCTTTGGAGCAGAGGAGGGTAAGGGAAGATTTAATCAGTATGAGTAACTCCCTGAGGGGCCTATATAGTGAGGATAGGAAGGACCTATTTCCTTTAGCCATAATTAGTGAGCATAGATTCGAAGCGGAAGGCTGAGTGGGGATGGGGGCGGGGGGGAGGGGGGGGGGGTGGAAGTGGATATTCTTTCCACCCAGAGGGTGATGAGGGTCTGGACCTCACTGCCTGAAAGATGGGAGAGGCAGAAACCCTCTCGCATTTGAAACAGAATTGGATTTGCACTTGAAGCAGTGTGACCTGCAGAACTATGGACCAGGAGCTGGGAAATGGGATTATGCTGGATAGCTCTTTTTCAGCCTGTGTACACACAATGGGCCGAATGGCCGCCTTACACAAGAACATAAGAAAGGAAGATGGCCCAATGAGACTGTGGCCCCCATTCAATACATGGCGGATCCTGGGCTTCAACTCCATTTTCCCATCTGCTCCCCATATCCCTTAATTCCCTGAGAGACCCTCTATTTTGTAAATTGTCAATGCTACAATGCTACTTTGTGTATGTTCCACACGAGGCTCCTTCATCAACTTTTCATCTGATCATCCACACTAGACTGCCCGATACAATGGAAAAGGCCCACTGCTACCACCTTTGCAGGGTAATAGGGATGATCAATAAATGCCAACCTTGCCAAGCCACGTCCTGGGAACAAATTTTTATAAATTGATGGGACCATCTGACAGGATCTGAAAACAGGCGCTATCCCATTCTTAACTCTCAAATAATAGTGATACAGTACTGAAGGAAGCCATTTAGACCATTGTGGATCCAACCAGGGTTCAGGTTCTTTTGGATCTGGAAATGTGTAATAAGGCAGGTTTAATGAACGATCTCAGAGTAAAATACCCACGAGGAAATATATGACACACATATGATAAATTTCCTAACAGAACCCACAGTCCAAAGCTGTGCAGCTTAGGTGGATTGGCCAGCTAATTTCATAGAATCATAGAAACCCTACAGTGCAGAAGGAGGCCATTCAGCCCATCGAGTCTGCACCTACCACAATTCCACCTGGAACCTATTCCCGTAACCTTCATATATTTACCCTGCTAATCCCCTGACACTAGGGTCAATTTAGTATGATCAATCAACCTAACCCACACATCTTTGGACTGTGGGAGGAAATCAGAGCACCCAGAGGCATCCCATATAGACACGGGGAGAATGTGCAAACTCCACACAGACAATGATGCGAGGCCGGAATTGAACCCGGGTTCCTGGCGCTGTGAGGCAACAATATTAACCATTGTGTCGCCGTGCCGCCCTTAGTGCCCTTAGATGTGTAGATTAGCCATGGTCAATGTGCAGGGTTATGGGGATAGGGTAGAGGGGAGGGCCTGGTTGCAATGCTCTTTTGGAGAGTCAGTGCAGACTCGATGGGCCGGATGGCCTCTTTCTGCATTGTAGGGATTCTATGGTTCTATGGAAATAGTGACCATAACATGGTGGAATTTAGCATTCAGTGTGAGAGTGAGAAACTTGGGTCAGAAACAACTGTGATAAACTTAAATAAGGGTAATTATGAAGGAATGAGGGCAGAGTTGGTTGGAATGGACTGGGGAAGGAGTTTAGCAGAAAAGATGGTTGATCACTAAGGCAATTGTGAAAACAATTCATGACTCAGAACAAAGATATATCCCAGTGAGAAAGGAGGATTCTATGAAGGGATAAATCAACCATGGTTAACCAAGGAAGTTAAGGATAGTACTAAACTGAAAGAAAAAACATCACATAATGTGGCAAAGATCAATGATAAATCAGAGGACCGGGAAAGTTTTAAAAACCAACAGGAAACGACCAAGAAATTATCGTGGGAGAAGATATGAGGGTAAACTTGCCAGTGTATAAAAATAGACAGTAAGAGCTTCTTTAAATATATAGAAAGGAAAAGAGAGGATTCACGGGCATTCGGCCTCTGATATTCGGGTAAGCATTCTCCAAGGCGGCCTTCACAACACACGACGGCGCAAAGTCGCTGAGCAGAGACTGATAGCCAGGTTCCGCACACAAGAGGACGGCCTAAACCGGGATCTTGGGTTCATGTCACACTATCTGCCACGACTTGCCTGGACTTGCAAAGTCTCACTGGCTGTCCTGTCTGGAGACAATACACATCTCTTTAACCTGTGCTAATGCTCCCTCCACTCACATTGTCTGTGCCTTTAAGACTTGATTAGCTGTAAAGACTCGCATTCCAATCATTATTCATTATTCTGTAAATTGAGTTTGTGTCTTTATATGCCCTGTTTGCTGTTTATGAGCAGATCTTCCACTCACTTGACGAAGGAGCAGCGCTCCGAAAGCTAGTGGCGTTTGCTACCAAATAAACCTGTTGGACTTTAACCTGGTGTTGTTAGACTCCTTACTGTGTTTACCCCAGTCCAACGCTGGCATCTCCACATCAGAAACTGATAGCCAAGTTCCGCACACATGAGGACGGCCTCAACTGGGATCTTGGGTTCATGTCACACTATCTGTAACCCCCCCACGACTTGCCTGGCCTTGGAAAATCTCACTAACTGTCCTGGCTGGAGACAATACACATCTCTTTAACCTGTGCTTAACCCTCTCTCCACTCACATTGTCTGTACCTTTAAGACTCGCAATCCAACTATTATCATGTAAATTGAGTTTGTGTCTGTATATGCCCTGTTTGTGAACACAACTCCTCACTCACCTGAAGAAGGAACGAGACTCCGAAAGCTTGTGCTACCAAATAAACCTGTTGAACTTTAATCTGGTGTTGTGAGACTTCTTACTGTGCAAATTGTCTGCCAAGTTTCTGACAAGAAGTAGTTCATTATTTGAAAAAGGGCCTTGGCACAAAGTGGCAGTTTGGAAGGTGTTCTATTAATACAAACTCTTGCAATTCTTCACATTCCTCTGTTTTCCAAAGTCATCACTCACTCTTCACCCTCACATGCTCTGCTGAGGGTTTGGAGTCTCACTGAAACTGGGGCGGCACGGTGGCACAGTGGTTAGCACTGCTGCCTCACAGCTCCAGGGACCCGGGTTCAATTCCAGGTTTGTGTCACTGTCTGTGTGGAATCTGTATGTTCTCACTGTGTCTACGTGGGTTTCCTCCGGGTGCTCCGGTTTCCTTCCACACTCCAAAGATGTGTAGGTTAGGTGGACTAGCCATGCTAAATTGCCCCTTAGTGTCCAAAGATGAATAGGTTAGGAGGATGAGCAGGTTAAATGCGTGGGGTTACGGGGATGGGCAGGGGTTTGGCCTTTTGTCGGAGAGTCAGTGCAGACTCGATGGGCCAAATGGCCTCCTTCTGCGCTGTAAGGATTCTATGATTTCGATGAATTCTGCGAGCTGTACCCAAGCAAAGCAGTGATAGAGGGAAAGACCCATGTCATGGTCTGCATGAGAATTCATCTCAATGTTATTGTTGTGCCAGCCAATGAAAGCAAGACAAAGGACAAGATTCTCTGGCCTCCCAGTGATGTGTTTCCCGCCGGCAGGAGGTGGCACGTTGTTTGCTAGCGGCGGGATTCTCTGGTTTCTTCTCTGATTCTCTGGGAAATCCGCGGGCGGGGGTGTGCTGCCGGAGGAACCGGAGAATCCCACTGGCGTGAACGACCGGAGAATTCCGGCCAAAATCGTTTTGTGACCACCTGAGTAAACCTTTCTCAGAATGTTGTGGCTGAAGTCCGATGCATAAATCATCTGCAGGTCTGTGAAAAGGAAAAGATTAGTTATATCAAATGTGGGCCCATTATAGGTGGGGGACAGGAGAACTTATAGTGGAGACCAGGAAAATGGCAGAGGAATTCAACAGTTACTTTGAATGGTGGAGCAAGTCCAACAGGCCAAATGGCCTATTCTTGTTACCATGTTCCTATGAGTGCTGTGAATTCATGCATAACAGCAATCAATGCACTTGATCAGGGTGGAAAGAACTTGCATTTATATAACATCTTTCATGGCCTCAGGAGCTGTGAAATAAATGGCAGAACCATCAGGAGCATAAACATACAGAGAGATCTGGGAGTACAGGCCCACAGATCCTTAAAAGTGGCAGCACAGGTGGAAAAGGAGTTGGAGAAAGCATATGGCATGCTTGTCTTCATCGGCCGGGGCATCGAGTATAAAAGTTGGCAAATTATGTTACAGTTATATAAAACATTGGTTAGGCCACATTTGGAATACTGTGTCCAATTTCGGTCACCGCACTACCAGAAGGACATGAGGCTTTGGAGGGAGTACAGAAAAGGTTTACCAGGATGTTGCCTGGTATGGAGGGTATTAGCTATGAGGAGAGATTGAATAAACTGGGATTATTCTCCTTGGAAAGACAGAGGCTGAGGGGCAACCTGATAGAAGTTTATAAAATTATGAGGGGCATAGATAAGGTGAACAGCTTTTTCCCAGGGTAGAAATGACAATTACAAGTTCAAGGTAAGGGGGGAAAGGTTCAGTGGAGATGTGCGGGAGGAGTTTTTTACACAGAGGATGGTGGAGTCTGGAATGCACTGCCAAGTGAGGTGGTTGAGATAGACACATTAGCGACATTTAAGACTTATCTGGATGGACATATGAACAGATGGGGGAATAGAGGGATACAGGTGGTTAGTCTAGTAGGACAACATGATCAGTGCAGGATTAGAGGGCCGAAGGGCCTGTTCCTGTGCTGTACTGTTCTTTGTTCTTTGTCCCAAAGGACTTTGCTTTCAATTATGTATTTTAGAATTTTAGTCACTCCTGTGATGTAAAAAATGCAGCAGTCAATTTGCACACAGCAAAGTCCCATAATTAGCAATGAGACCATGAACAGATCATGTGTTTTAGTGATGTTTCTCGAAGCTTAAATATTGGCCAGGATAGTGGGAAACTCCTCTGCTCTGCTTCCAACAGTGCCTTACGATCTGTTACAGTCACCCTAAAAGAGCAAATGGGGCATCGGTTTAACATCTAATCTGAAAGCTGGCTCCTCTGACAGTAAGAAGTTTAACAACACCAGGTTAAAGTCCAACGGGTTTATTTGGTAGCAAAAGCCACACAAGCTTTCGGAGCTGCAAGCCCCTTCTTCAGGTGAGTGGGAATTCTGTTCACAAACAGAGCATATAAAGACACAAACTCAATTTACATGAATAATGGTTGGAATGCGAATACTTACAACTAATCAAGTCTTTAAGAAACAAAACAACATGAGTGGAGAGAGCATCAAGACAGGCTAAAAAGATGTGTATTGTCTCCAGACAAGACAGCCAGTGAAACTCTGTGGGGGTTACAAATAGTGGGACATGAACCCAATATCCCGGTTGAGGCCATCCTCGTGTGTGCGGAACTTGGCTATCAGTTTCTGCTCAGCGACTCTGCGCCGTCGTGTGTCGCGAAGGCCGCCTTGGAGAACGCTTACCCGAATATCAGAGGCCGAATGCCCGTGACCGCTGAAGTGCTCCCCAACAGGAAGAGAACAGTCTTGCCTGGTGATTGTCGAGCGGTGTTCATTCATCCGTTGGCGCAGCGTCTGCATAGTTTCCCCAATGTACCATGCCTCGGGACATCCTTTCTTGCTCTGACAGTGCAGCACTCCTTCAGTACTTCAGTAATTGATTCACTTATCAAGTGGTTCAGGTCCAAAGATATGCAGGTTAGGTGGATTGGCTACGCTAAGTTGCCCCTTAGTGCCCAAAGATGTGTAGGCTCAGGGGATTAGCGGGGTAAATACATAGGGTTAGGAGTATAGAGCCTGGGTGAGATGCTCTGTCAGAGAGTTCGTGCAGACTCGATGGGCCAAGTAGCTTACTTCTGCACTGCTGGATTCTATGAATTAAGGCACTTGGACTGAGTGGCTTGCTAGGTCACTACAGAGGGCAATTAGGAATCAAAAGCATTGCTGTGGGTCTGGTGTCACATGTAGACCAGATCAAGTAAGGATCAGTTTTTATGCCAATTAATGGCAGTTTCATGGTCACCACAGTGTCAGCCTGGGTTACTGGATTACTACCTCAGTGTCATTATCACTATATCACCATATCCTCCTGCTGTGAAAATAAAGGATCCCATGGCAACCTTGAAACAAGAGGAGGGAATTATTTTCTGTGTCCTGGTCTCATCACCAAAGATTAGCTGATCAGTGTATCATTGATGTGTGTGTGTCTGTGTGGGATCTTGCTTATGCACAGACTGGCCACCTGCATTGCAAAGTTGTTGCACTTCAAGACTGCTTCACTGGCTGTTAAACTCCCTGAGATTGTTAACGGTATGATATAATTATGCAATATTACCCCTCGCTCTTTCATCTCCCGATGGCTGACGTGTCCTGGGTGGGTACCACTTGCAATTGTGCCAACTGCCTTCAGGTGCCTCTTGCTGGGTGTGTGTCAGCATGCCCGTGGCAGCTAAGAGCTGTCAGTCTACTGAGCCTAATTGTACCCACATGTAACGCCCTTACACATGCATCTCAAGGATGAAGGAGAAGTAATTAAGGGGAAGGTCTGAAATCAGTATTGCTGGAAACCTTTTCCTCAAAGTGAACTTGAACCGGATTGCAGTGACTATACTTCAAAAGTAAATCGTTAACCGTGAAGCGCTTTGGGATATTTTGAAATCATGAAAGGCATTATAGGCAGAGCACTCTTTCCATATGAATATCTTTGGATTGCAAACGTGTTTAGGCAGTTGACAAAAATCAGTGGCTAGATTTTGCTCTCTCTGTGATGATTTTGCCAATGAAAGTACAGGCATGAACAATAGATGTACACTTTGATCTTTACTCGCAATGGTGGCACAATGGTTAGCAAGCACTGCTGCCTCATAGTGCCAGGGCCCTGGGTTCGATTCTTGGCTTGGGTCACTGTCTGTGTGGAGTCTGCACATTCTCCCTGTGTCTACGTGGGTTTCCTCCGGGTGTTCCGGTTTCCTCGTACGGTCCGAAAGACGTGCTGGTTAGGTGGATTGGCCATGCTAAATTCTCCCTCAGTGTAGCCGAACAGGCGCCGGAGTGTGGCGACCAGGGGATTTTCACAGTAACTTCATTGCAGTGTTAATGTAGCCTACTTGTGACACTAATCAATAAACTTTAAACTTTTGTCATTGGCCCAAGATGTGTGTAAAATCGATCGCAGTCATTATTTACATCAGTGCAGTCTTTAGGCCTGATTGACAGGGTCTGTTGTCCAGTCATCTCGATATTGGCCCAGGATTTGTGGGATCACTATAGATAGCCACAGCTGAAAAGTGAGCCCTGAATTATGTCATTTCTGTCTGTTGAAGCCTGCTGTGCTCAAATTAACTGCTTCATTCCCCTGACTATAGCACTTGTAAAGTATTTTGTTGGCCATAAAGCGCTTTGGCATGTCAGAGTCAAGAGACCATTAAAGGCGCTATATAAACTAGATTTGCAGGGGGATGGGAACCAGAGTGCCAGAGCAGATAGTGGAGCGGGAGTGAAAATAAATGATGTTAATAGTTCATGCAAAATTACAAATAGAAGGGTTGTGGGTCGTGGTAATAATCTTCTGAGGTGTGTCTATTTCAATGCCAGGAGTATTGTGGGGAAGGCAGACGAGCTGAGGGCGTGGATCGACACATGGAATTATGACATTATAGCCATTAGTGAAACTTGGCTACAGGAGGGGCAAGACTGGCAGCTCAATGTTCCAGGGTTCCAATGTTTCAGACGTGATAGAGGCAGGGGGGGGGGGGCATTGCTAGTCAGGGAAAATGTTACAGCAGTGCTCAGGCAGGACAGATTAGAGGGCTTGTCTACTGATGCCATATGGGTGGAGCTGAGAAACAGGAAAGGTGTGACCACATTAATGGGGTTGTATTATAGACCACCCAATAGTCAGCGAGAATTGGAGGAGCAAATCTGCAGAGAGATAGCAGACAACTGCAGGAAACATAAAGTTGTGATAGTAGGGGATTTTAATTTTCCACATATAGATTGGGACTCCCACACTGTTAAAGGTCTAGACGGGTTAGAGTTTGTAAAATGTGTTCAGGAAAATTTTCTAAATCAATACATAGAGGTACCAACGAGACAGGATGCAATATTAGATCTCCTATTAGGAAACGAGTTAGGACAAGTGACGGAAGTGTGTGTAGGGGAACACTTTGGTTCCAGTGATCATAACGCCATTAGTTTAAACTTGATCATGGATAAAGATAGATCTGGTCCTCGGGTTGAGGTTCTAAACTGGAAAAAAGCCAAATTTGAAGAAATGAGAAAGGATCTAAAAAGCGTGGATTGGGACAGGCTGTTCTCTGGCAAGGATGTGAATGGTAAGTGGGAGGCCTTCAAAGGAGAAATTTTGAGAGTGCAGAGTTTGTATGTTCCTGTCAGGATTAAAGGCAAAGTGAATAAGAATAAGGAACCTTGGTTCTCGAGGGATATTGGAACTCTGATAAAGAAGAAGAGAGAGATGTATGACATGTATAGGCAACAGGGAGCAAATAAGATGCTTGAGGAGTATAAAAAGAGCAAGAAACTACTTAAGAAAGAAATCAGGAGGGCTAAAAGAAGACATGAGGTTGCTTTGGCAGACAAGGTGAAGGATAATGCTAAGAGCTTCTACAGGTATATTAAGAGCAAAAGGATAGTAAGGGATAAAATTGGTCCTCTTGATGATCAGAGTGGTCGGCTATGTATGGAACCAAAATAAATGGGGGAGATATTAAATGGTTTTTTTGCATCCGTATTTACTAAGGAAACTGGCATGGAGTCGATGGAAATAAGGCAAACAAGTAGGGAGCTCATGGAACCTATACAGATTAAAGGGGAGGAGGTGCTTGCTGTCTTGAGGCAAATCAGAGTAGATAAATCCCCAGGACCGGGCAGGGTATTACCTCGGACCTTGAAGGAGACTAGTGTTGAAATTGCAGGGGCCCTGGCAGATATATTTAAAATGTCGGTATCCACGGGTGAGGTGCCGGATGATTGGAGGATAGCTCATGTTGTTCCGTTGTTTAAAAAAGGCTCAAAAAGTAATGCGGGAAATTATAAGCCGGTAAGTTTGACGTCAGTAGTAGGTAAATTATTGGAAGGAGTATTAAGAGATGGGATCAACAAATATTTGGATAGACAGGGGCATATTAGAGAGAGTCAACATGGCTTTGTACGTGGTAGGTCATGTTTGACCAATCTATTAGAGTTTTTCGAGGAGGTTACCAGGAAAGTGGATGAAGAGAAGGCAGTGGATGTTGTCTACATGGACTTCAGTAAGGCCTTTGACAAGGTCCCGCATGGGAGGTTAGTCAGGAAGGTTCAGTCGCTAGGTACGTATGGAGAGGTAGTAAATTGGATTAGACATTGGCTCAATGGAAGAACACAGTTCACCAGGTTAAAGTAGAACAGGTTTATTTGGCCTGGTGTTGTTAAACTTCTTACTGTGTTTACCCCAGTCCAACGCCGGCATCTCCACATCAATGGAAGAAGCCAGAGAGTGGTAGTGGAGGATTGCTTCTCTGAGTGGAGGCCTGTGACTAGTGGTGTGCCACAGGGATCAGTGCTGGGTCCATTGTTGTTTGTCATCTATATCAATGATCTGGATGATAATGTGGTAAATTGGATCAGCAAGTTTGCTGATGATACAAAGATTGGAGGTGTAGTGGACAGTGAGGAAGGTTTTCAAAGCTTGCAGAGGGATTTGGACCAGCTAGAAAAATGGGCTGAAAAATGGCAGATGGAGTTTAATGCAGACAAGTGTGAGGTATTGCACTTTGGAAGGACAAACCAAGGTAGAACATACAAGGTAAATGGTAGGACACTGAAGAGTGCAGTAGAACAGAGGGATCTGGGAATACAGATAAATAATTCCCTAAAAGTGGCGTCACAGGTCGATAGTGTTGTAAAGAGTGCTTTTGGTACGTTGGCCTTTATAAATCAAAGTATTGAGTATAGGAGTTGGAATGTTATGGTGAGGTTGTATAAGACATTGGTGAGGCTGAATTTAGAGTATAGTGTGCAGTTTTGGTCACCTAATTACAGGAGGGATATTAATAAGGTTGAAAGAGTGCAGAGAAGGTTTACAAGGATATTGCCGGGACTTGAGAAACTGAGTTACAGAGAAAGGTTGAATAGGTTAGGACTTTATTCCCTGGAGTGTAGAAGAATGGGGGGAGATTTGATAGAGGTGTATAAAATTATGATGGGTATAGATAGAGTGAATGCAAGCAGGCTTTTTCCACTGAGGCTAGGGAAGAAAATAACTAGAGGACATGGATTAAGGGTGAGGGGGGAAAGGTTTAAAGGGAATATTAGGGGGGGCTTCTTCACACAGAAAGTAGTGGGAGTTTGGAATGAGCTGCCAGATGAGGTGGTGAATGCGGGGTCACTTTTAACATTTAAGAAAAACTTGGACAGGTACATGGGTGAGATGGGTGTGGAGGGATATGGTCCAGGTGCAGGTCAGTGGGACTAGGCACAAAAATGGTTCGGCACAGCCAAGAAGGGCCAAAAGGCCTGTTTCTGTGCTGTAATGTTCTATGGTTCTATAAATTGAAGTCTTCCTTTAGAATGCAAATCCGCAGAATTTCTGCAAATTTCCAACCAATGTTACAGCCTAATTCTTATTTTTAAACTGGACCTTTCTACTGAACAAGGACCCTCTGTGAGTCACCAGAGCTAAATAATTCACTTCTCAGTTTTGGCAATATCAGACCTCGTTATGTTAGGGAAGCTTCTAACGGACAACCTGGAACTGCACAGACCAATTCGAAAAGAGATACACAATGGCACATTTGCATTTACAAAGAACAAAGAAAATTACTGCACAGGAACAGGCCCTTCGGCCCTCCAAACCTGCACCGACCATGCTGCCCGACTGAACTAAAACCCTTCCGGGGACCATATCCCTTCATTCCCATCCTATACATGTATTTGTCAAGTCACCAATGCATCTGCTTCCACTACCTCACCAGGCAGTAAGTTCCAGGCACCCACCACCCTCTGTGTAAAAAACTAGCTTCCTTCATCTGCTTTAAATTTTGCCCCTCGCACCTTAAACCTGTGCCCCCTAGTAATTGACTCCTCCACCCTGGGAAAAAAGCTTCTGACTATACATTCTGTCCATGCCTCTCATAATCTTGTAGACTTCTATCAGGTCGCCCCTCATCCTCCGTCGTTCCAGTGAGAACCAACCAAGTTTCTCCAACCTCTCCTCATAGCTAATGCCCTCCATACCAGGCAACATCCTGGTAAATCTTTTCTGTACCCTCTCCAAAGCCTCCACATCCTTCTGATAGTGTGGTGACCAGAATTGAACACTATATTCCAAGTGTGGCCTAACTAAGGTTCTATAAAGCTGCAACATGATTTGCCAATTTTTAAACTCAATACCCCTGCCGATGAAGGCAAGCATGCCATATGCCTTCTTGACTACCTTCTCTACCTGCCTTGCCACTTTCAGTGACCTGTGTACCTGTACACCCAGATCCCTCTGCCGATCAATATTTTTAAGGGTTCTGCCATTTACTGTATATTTCCTATCCGTATTAGATCTTCCAAAATGCATGACCTCACACTTGTCCGGATTAAATTCCATCTGCCATCTATCCGCCCAAGTCTCCAACCGATCTATATCCTGCTGTATCCTCTGATGGTCCTCATCGCTATCCGCAAATCCACCAACCTTTGTGTCGTCCGCAAACTTACTAATCAATCCAGTTACATTTTCCTCCAAATCATTTATATATATTACAAACAGCAAAGGTCCCAGCACTGATCCCTGAAGAACGCCACTTGTCACAGCCCTCCATTCAGAAACACACCTTTCCACTGCTACCCTCTGTCTTCTATGACCGAGCCAGTTCTGTATCCATCTTGCCAGCTCATCTCTGATCCCATGCAACTTCACCTTCTGCACCAGTCTGCCATGAGGGACCTTGTGAAAGGCCTTACTGAAGTCCATATAGACAACATCCACTGCCCTACTCTCATCAATCATCTTTGTCACTTCCTCAAAAAATTTGATCAAGTTAGTGAGACACGACCGCCCCTTCACAAAACCATGTTGCCTCTCGCTAATACGTCCAGTTATTTCCAAATGGGAGTAAATCCTGTTTCGAAGAAGCCTCTCCAATACTTTCCCTACCACTGACATAAGGCTCACCAGCCTGTCATTACCTGGATTATTCTTGCTACCCTTCTTAAACAAAGGAACAACATTGGCTATTCTCCAATCCTTTGGGACCTCCCCTGTAGCCAGTGAGGATATAAAGATTTCCCTCAAGGCCCCAGCAATTTCCTTCCTTGCCTCTCTCAGTATTCTGGGGTATATCCCATCAGGCCCTGGGGACTTGTATACCTTATTGTTTCTCAAGAACCCCAATACCTTTTTGATCTCAACATGACTCAGAATATCTACGCACCCTTTCCCAGACTCATCATCCACTAAGTCCTTCTCTTTGGTGAATACTGACGCAAAGTACTCATTTAATACCTCACCCATTTCCTCTGGCTCCACACATAGATTCCTTCCCTTGTCCTTGAGTGGGCCAACCCTCTCCCTGGCTACTCCCTTGCTCTTTATATATGTATAAAAAGCCTTGGGATTTTCCTTAATTCTGCTGGCCAATTATTTTTCGTGACCCTTTTTAGCCCTCCTTACTCCTTTCTTAAGTTTCTTTCTACTTTCCTTGTATTCCACACTTGCTTCATGTGTTTCCAGCCTCCTAGCCCTGACAAATGCTTCCTTTCTCTCTTGCCAAAATCCTCCCGTGCGACACTAACAAACCTGATAAGCTAACCTTACTAGCTGAGTCAACAAACCGCTCTATCGCCCGCCCACACTTTGGCAAATCAGACCACAAGGCTCCTGCTCCCAGCTTACAAGTAAAAACTGAAGTGAGAGAATCCATCAAAGAGAGACGTGCAATGTTGGTCTGAGGAATCAGATGATCTCCAACGGGGCAGCTTGGAGTCAGTGGACTGGTCAGTATTTAAAAACTCTGTGACCAGCCTGAACGAGTACGCCACTACAGTAACTGACTTCATTAGTGAGTGTGTAGAAGACTGTGTACCAAAGAAGCAAATCTGTGTGTTCTCCAACCGGAAACCATGGATGGACAGGGATATCCACTGCTTGCTGAAGTCCAAGTTGAAGGTGTTCCAGTCTGGCAACAGTGACCTATACAAGAAAGCCAGATACAATCTAAGGAGATCCATCAAAGATGCCAAAAGACAATACCGGACCAAGCTAGAGTCCTAGGCTAGCCACACCGACCCCCGCCGACTATAGCAAGGTCTGCAAGACATAACAGGCTACAAGATGAAGGCATGTAAAATCGTCGGCTTCAATGCACCCCTCCCTGATGAGCTCAATGCATTCTACGCCCGTTTTGAGCAAGAGGTCAGCGAGAGCATGCCCTCCACTCTGGAAGCTCTGGATGAACCTGTATCTGGGGTCATCACTGCAGATGTCAGAGCAGCTTTCTTGAATGTCAACCCATGGAAAGCAACTGGCCCGGATGGGGTACCCGGAAGTGCACTCAGATCCTGCGTGGATCGGCTGGTGGGGGTATTCACAGACATCTTCAAGATCTCTTTACAACAATCTGAGGTCCCTATCTGCTTCAAGAAGACGACCATCATCCCGGTACCTAAGAAAAACCAAGCAGCGTGCCTGAATGACTGTCGCTGGTGGCTCTGACATCCGTCATTATGAAGTGCTTCGAAAGGTTAGTCACAGCACGAATCAATTCCAGCCTCCCGGGCGACATGGATCCACTACAGTTCGCCTACTGCCACAACAGGTCCACAGCAGACGCCATTTCCCTGGCCCTGCATTCAACCCTGGAACACATAGATAACAAAGACACCTATGTCAGACTCCTATTTATTGACCACAGCTCAGCCTTCAACACTATTATTCCCACAAAACTCCTCTCCAAAGTCCGTGTCCTGGGCCTCAGCACCTCCCTCTGCCACTAGATTCTGAACTTCCTAACTCACAGTCCACAATCAGTAAGGATAGGCAACAACACCTCCTCCATGGTCATCCTCAACACCGGTGCCCCACAAGGCTGTGTTCTGAGCCCCCTACTACACCCCTTATATACCTATGACTGTGTGGCCAACTCCCCTCCAATTCGATTTTCAAGTTTGCTGACGACACCACCGTAGTGGGTTGGATCTCAAACAATGACGAGACAGAGTACAGGAATGAGATAAAGAATCTGGTGAACTGGTGCGGCAACAATAATCTCTCCCTCAATGTCAACAAAAAGGAGATTGTCTTCGACTTCAGGAAGCGTAAAGGAGAACATGCCCCTGTCTACATCAATGGGGATGAAGTAGAAAGGGTCAAGAGCTTCAAGTTTTTAGGTGTCCAGATCACCAACAACCTGTCCTGGTCCCCCCATGCCGACACTATAGTTAAGAAAGCCCCACCAATTCCTCTACTTTCTCAGAAGCCGAAGGAAATTTGGCATGTCAGCTACGACTCTCAGCAACTTTTACAGATGCACCATAGAAAGCATTCTTTCTGGTTGTGTCACAGTTTGGTATGGCTCCTGCTCTGCCCAAGACCGCAAGGAACTACAATATGTCATGAATGTAGCCCAATCCATCAAGCAAACCAGCTTCCCATCCATTGACTCTGTCTACACTTCCCGCTGCCTCAGCAAAGCAGCCAGCATAATTAAGGACTCTACGCACCCCGGACATTCTCTCTTCCACCTTTTTCCTTTGGGACAAAGATACAAAAGTCTGAGGACACGTACCAACCGACTCAAGAACAGCTTCTTCCCTGCTGCTGTCAGACTTTTGAATGGACTTACCTTGCATTAAGTTGATCTTTCTCTGCACCCTAGCTATGACTGTAACACTACAATCTGTACTCTCTCGTTTCCTTCTCAATGAACGGTATGTTTTGTCTGTATAGCGTGCAAGAAACAATATTTTTCACTGTTTGTTAATACATGTGACAATAATAAATCAAATCCTACGGAGACAATGGGCAGGATTTTATGGCCTTGCTCATCATAGAATCATAGAATCCCTCCAGTGCAGAAGGAGGCCATTCGGCCCATCGAGTCTGCACCGACCACAATCCCACCCAGGCCCTACCCCCACATATTTTACCCGCTAATCCCTCTAACCTACGCATCTCAGGACTCTAAGGGGCAATTTTTAACCTGGCCAATCAACCTAACCCGCACATCTTTGGACTGTGGGAGGAAACCGGAGCACCCGGAGGAAACCCACGCAGACACGAGGAGAATGTGCAAACTCCACACAGGCAGTGACCCAAACCGGGAATCGAACCCGGGACCCTGGAGCTGTGAAGCAGCAGTGCTAACCACTGTGCTACCATGCCGCCCTCATCCCAAAATCCCTCCGCCAATGAGGTCACGGGCCTTCACATTATCCAACCCTCGCACGCTCCGATTCCTGTGGTGGGCGGAGCGGTAAAATTCCGGCAAATAACTTCCCAAACACCAGGCCCTCAACAAATAGCATCTCTTTTAAGCCATAATGGCTGAGAAATTATCAGCCCGTGACACAAACCAATTTCCAGACACTGGATGTTTGTTCTATGTTGCTGACTTTGTGGAGAGGCCATGTTGACAAAGATGCTGGCTTGTTGAACAGGTTGTTGCATTCCTGAGATGTAAGCTGCAGACTATTGTTTAACATCTGACGATCAGGCCACACCAAAGCAAGCTCTGGCCAAGCTGAACAATAGGCCTCCATCTAACCTGACTCTGCTGGAAGCTTTATCCCAACACCTACAATACTAAATAAGGCCCTTCAGGTCCCACCTCCTGGCAGTGCCAACCTGGCAGTGCCAACCTGGCAGTGCTAGCCATGTCCCTGAACAACTAAGGGCTACACTGGTCTCTGAACCCCCAGTGTGGTCATGATGTCAAGGGTGGCATGGTGGCACAGTGATTAGCACTGCTGCCTCACAGCTCCAGGGACCCGGGTTTGATTCCCGGCTTGGGTTACTGTTTGTGTGGAGTCTGCGTGTTCTCCCCGTGTCTGCATGGGTTTCCTCCGGGTGCTCCGGTTTCCTCCCACAGTCTGAAAGATGTGCTGGGTAGGTGGATTGGCCATACTAAATTCTCCCTCAGTGTACCTGAACAGGCGCTGGAGTGTGGGGATTTTCACAATAGTATCATTGCAGTGTTAATGTAAGCCTACTTGTGACTAATAAATAAACTTTAACTTTGATGTCTGATTTCCATTTTTAGAAACCAATAGTGATTCCCGCTGGCATTAAGTCACGCCGGTGGGTGGGAATCTCTGACGTTTGATCAGTTAAGCTTGCTAGCTGAGTCAGTATTGTCAACGGTGGGACAACCTTATGAAACAAAGTTGAGCATTTTGGGCCAAGACTCGGAGTTTACAGATGAACAGTGTAGATACTGGGAGGATGTTTCCGCATATGGGGAAGTCTAAGACTGCGGCACAGTTGCAGATATACACCCAGGAGCCTCTGCTTCTAACGCCTATTTGAATTGAACTCTTTACCTTGTATTGCCTCTCTGCCTTCTTCCTACCAGAATGAATTACTGCACACTTCTCTGTGTTAAATTTCATCTGCCACTTGTCCTTTTGAAGTTCTACACTATCCTCTTCACAATTCGCAATGTTTCTAAGTTTCAGATCATCCCCAAAAATTGGGGCCTGCACCCCCAAGTCGAGGTTATTAATGGATATCAAGAAGAGCAGGGGTCCCAACACCAACCCCTGGGGAACTCCACTACAAACCTTCCACCGCCCTGAACACATACATTAACTACGACTCTGTTTCCAGTTTCTCAACCAATTTTATATTCATGTTCCTACTGTCTCTCTTACTTCATAAATTTTAACTTTTACTACAAGTCTGTTGTGTGGCACTTTATCAAATGTCTTTTGGAAGTCCATGTACACCACATCAATAGTATTACCCACATCGACCTTCTCCGTTAGTCATTAAAAAGTTAATTTAACACGATTTTCCCTTAACAAGTCTGTGCTGACTTTCCTTAATTAACTTGTATTTGCCTAAATTACTATTTAATCTTGTCCCTAATTATTGTTTCTCAAAGCTTCCCTACCTGATGTTAAGCTGACTGGGCTTATCTTTACTTTTGTAGATCTCACCAAGGCGTTTAATACAGTCAGCTGAGGTGGAAGACACTAGGTGGAATTTTGCAAAAAAAATGACCAAGGGTTACCTCGGGCAGGAATCCCAGTGCGATTTCTGTTGGCTCAGGTGGCGTGATCCTGATCGTGATCTTCCCACGTTTTGTCATTTTTTTTGCAGGGGTCACGTTTTGCATCATCCTTGAGATGGGTGGGGCCTAAAGAAACGAACAAATCCGGCTCCTTGGAGATCGAGGCATCCTTTAAAAAGGATGCCCTGATCTTAAATTAATGTTAAAGACCACCCCAGAACCGCCATCATTGGGCATACTTGCATCTCCAGAATCATCGGGCACACCTGCAACGTTGGCATCATTGGGCCCGGCCCCCGCTATGGCGAAACCCCGCTACGGGGTTGCCTATAGGCCCTGACCCCTTCAGGCCCCACCTCTTCTGGTCCCATCCCTTCAAGGCCCCTCCCCCTATAGGCCCCACCTCCTGGCAGTGCTAACCCTGGCAGTGCCAACCTGGCAGTACTAGCCATGTCCCTGAACACCTAAGGGCTACACTGGCCTCTGAGTCCCCAGTGCGGTCATGACATCTGGTCTCCGTTTTTGGAAACCAGTAGTGACTCCCACTGGCATGAAGTCATGCCGGTGGGAACTTCTGATGTTTGATCAGTTAAGCTTGCAAGCTGAGTCAGTGGGTGGGATTTTCCGCCCGCACTTGCCCCAAGACCGGAAAGTCCCGTCCGAGATTCCCGGAAGAAACAGCATTAAGCTAAGTTTAAACATGTAAGTATATTTAAATGCATGGTAATTGGGTTCATGCCCTTACTGGATGTGAACCTGATGACATCACCGACCAGGGGTAGGGATCTCATTCTGAAATCTCCCCATTGCAAATCCCACTATCGCCCTCTCGTGCGTGTTTCCAGCCATAACAGGATTTGTGCATTTTCTTTTATTCATTTATAGGTGTCGCTGGCTGGCCCGCATTTATTGCCCATCCCTAGTTGCCCTTGAGAAGGTGGTGGTGAGCTGCCTTCTTGAATCGCTGCAGTCCATGTTCTGTGGGTTGACCCACGATGCCGTTAGGGAGGGAATTCCAGGATTTTGACCCAGCGACTGCAAAGGAACGGCAATATATTTCCAAGTCAGGATGGTGAGTGGCTTGGAGGGGAACTTGCAGGTGGTGGTGTTCCCACGTATCTGCTGCTCTTGTCCTTCTTGGTGGTAGAAGTTGGAGGTTTGGAGGCTGCTGTCTAATGTGTCAGGGCCAGAAAATTGCCCCCACTATCTCGATTCAGGTGCCTTCCAATGCTCCTCTCTATTGTCTGTCAACTACACCAAGGTCATGTCAAACAGAATGAAGCCTCTCACAGAGCTTCCATATCTCCACTGCTGTTAGGTAAAATTGTGTTCTGACTTTTGCCTAGTTGCTCAGTATAAAACTTCATGAGAAAAAGACAGTCTTAATAGTCTAGAAACACAGAATACCTCTAGTGCAGAAAGAAGCCATTCAGCCCATCAAGCCTCTATCTCTGCAACCCCGCATATTTACCCTGCTAATCTCCCTGACACTATGGAGCAATTTATCATGGCCAATTAACCTAACCCGCACATCTTTGGAGTGTGGGAGGAAATCGGAGCACCCGGAGGAAACCCACACAGACACGGGGAGAATGTGCAAACCCGATACAGACAGTGACCTGAGGCCGGAACTGAACCCGGGTTTCTGGAGCTGTGAGGCAGCAATACTAACCACTGTGCCACCTGGCCATCTAACATCCTTTAGGGAAGGAAGTCTGCTGGCCTTACCTTGTCTGGCCTCTATGTAACTCAATATGGTTGACTCTTAACTGTCCTTTGAAATGTTCAGTTTAAGTGCATTGAGGGAAGGCTAACAAATGCAGGCTTTGCCAGTGGTGCCGCTCTTGAACACATGGCAGTCTGCTCAACCTTTGATGACAACTGGCAGATATCAAGCTTATCACGGAGTTTCTGCTTACTGACAATTGGGCCCTTTTACACAGTCAGAGGAGGCAATACAGCTCATTGTAAACTGTTTCCCTAAGGCAGAAAGTGCCTTTCATCTTATAATTATCCTGGAGAAAAACGGAAGTGATGTACCAACCATGGCCTGCAGAAGTTACTGTCCACCACTGGACAGCATTGAGAACAGTTACCTCAATGCAGTAGAACAGTTTATCTATCCAAGTAGCATCATCTCAAATGGTGCCACTGTCAACATAGGCAATTGACTGTCCAAAGCCAACAGCTTCATTGGCTGCCACTAGAAGTGGGTCTGGTGAAACCATTTGCTTTGCACTGCCACCATGTTTTGTGCACTGCTACCATGTTCACTGCCATCATGTTTTCTTTTATTCATTTATAGGTGTCGCTGGCTGGCCCGCATTTATTGCCCATCCCTAGTTGCCCTTGAGAAAGTGGTGGTGAGCTGCCTTCTTGAATCGCTACAGTCCATGTTCTGTGGGTTGTGATTTTTATAAATGACTTGTAGGAAGGGGCTGAAGGGTGGATCAGTAAATTTGCAGATGACACCAAGATTGGTGTAGCAGTGGATGAGGTGGAGGGCTGTTGTAGGCTGCAAAGAGACATTGATAGGATGCAGAGCTGGGCCGAAAAATGGCAAATGGAGTTTAACCCTGATAAGTGCGAGGTGATTCATTTTGGTAGGACTAATTTAAATGTGGATTACAGGGTCAAAGGTAGGGTTCTGAGGAATGTGGAGGAACAGAGAGATCTTGGGGTTCATATCCACAGATCTCTGAAGGTTGCCACTCAAGTGGATAGAGCTGTGAAGAAGGCCTATAGTGTGTTAGCTTTTATTAACAGGGGGTTGGAGTTTAAGAGCCGTGGGGTTATGCTGCAACTGTACAGGACCTTGGTGAGACCACATTTGGAATATTGCGTGCAGTTCTGGTCACCTCACTATAAGAAGGATGTGGAAGCACTGGAAAGAGTGCAAAGGGGATTTACCAGGATGCTGCCTGGTTTGGAGGGTAGGTCTTATGAGGAAAGGTTGAGAGAGCTAGGGCTTTTCTCTTTAGAGCGGAGGAGGTTGAGAGGCGACTTAATAGAGGTTTATAAGATGATGAGAGGGATAGATAGAGTGGACGTTCAGAGACTATTTCCTCGGGTGGATGTAGCTGTTACTAGGGGGTTCGAGGTGGAAGATATAGGAGGGATGTACGAGGTATGTTCTTTACTCAGAGAGTGGTTGGGTGTGGAATGGACTGCCTGCTGTGATAGTGGAGTCGGACACTTTAGGAACTTTCAAGCGGTTATTGGATAGGCACATGAAGCACACCAGGATGATAGGGAGTGGGATAGCTTGATCTTGGTTTCGGAAAAGGTTTGGCACAACATTGTGGGCCGAAGGGCCTGTACTGTGCTGTACTGTTCTATGTTCAATGTTCTTTGCACTGCCACCATGTTACACTTCCAACACGTTCTGTGTACTGCCACCCTGTTACATGGCCAACATGTTACACTGCCACCATGTTCTGTGCACTCCCACCATGTTCTGTGCACTCCCACCATGTTCTGTGTACTGCCACCTTGTTCACTGCCACCATGTTCTGTGTCCTGCCACCGTGTTACACTGCCACCCTGTTACACAGCCACCGTGTTGTATTGCAACCATGGCGTGGTTCAAGGTTGCTGATATCTGTGACTTATCTTCCCTAAACAGACCATTGTCTTACTCTGGTACTTGCATTCAACTGGATTATTAACACTACATATAAATGGGTTGCAGGGTAGGTGTGTCTCTCCTGAGTACAGTGTGCCATTTGGGACAGAGATGAGGAGGAATTTCTTCACTCAGAGGGGGGTGAATCTTTAGAATTCACTCCCCCAGAGGGCTGTGGAGGGTCAGCCGTTGAGTAAGTTCAAGGCTGAGATACGGGAATGGTGCAGGAAAATGGCGTTAAAGTGGAAGATCAGCCATCACAGCACTGAATGGCAGAGAGGGCTCGAAGGCCTGAATGGCCTACTCCTGCCCCCATTTTGCATGTTCTTATGTTCCATTCTCTTTCTCTGGAGGGAGTGCAGAACAAGACGGCCTGATGCCACTGATACATCTCTCACCATCTACATCAATAATTCGTATCTCTATTCAGTACACCCATTACATGTATGAACATACAATCAAGGAGCAGGTGTAGGCCTTTCGGCCCCTCGAACCTGCTGTGCTATTTAATAAGATAACGGTTGTTCTGACAGTAAACACAAAGCCTGTCCTGATAACCTATCACCCGTTGCTTACCAAGAATCTATCTGCTTTAAAAATAGTCAAAGACTCTGGGTGGGATTTTCTGGCTGCACTCAAGCCAAACCCGCAAAACCCCACCCGAGGGCAATGGACCTTTGCATGGTCCGTGTCCGCCTGCTCCGATTCCTGTGGCGGACGGGATGGTGAAATTCTGCCCCTTGCCGTTGCCATTTCAAGAAGAGGTCCAACGACTCACAAACCTCAGAGAATTTTTTTTCCCTCACCTTTTTAAATGGGGACCCCCTGCTTTGTAATAGTGACCCCCCCCCCATGACTTTGAAGGTTTTTCCTCGTCGCCAATGTAATAAATCAAAGGTGACTTGATGTGGCTCAAAGTAACAAAGGCTTTCTCGCCAACAATAGAAGCATAGATAGAAGCATAGAAAGTAGGAACAGGAGTAGGCCATTCGGCACTTCGAGCCTGCTCCACCATTCATTATGATCATAGCTGATCATACTTCAAGCATGGCCTCACTAAGGCCTTATATAAATGCAACAAGACATCCCTGCTCTTGTACTCAAATCCTCTCACTATAAAGGCCAACATACCATTTGGCTTCTTTGCTGCCTGCTGCACCTTTTTTAAAATTCATTTGTGGGACATGGGTGTCGCTGGCTGGCCAGCATTTATTGCCCATCCCTAGTTGCCCTTGAGAAGGTGGTGGTGAGCTGCCTTCTTGAATCACTGCAATTCATGTTCTGTGGGTTGACCCACAATGCCATTAGGGAGGGAGTTCCAGGATTTTGGCCCAGCAACTGTGAAGGAACAGCGATATATTTCCAAGTCAGGATGGTGAGGGGCTTGGAGGGGAACTTGCAGGTGGTGGTGTTCCCACATATCTGCTGCCCTTGCCCTTCTAGATGGAAATGGTCATGGGTTTGGAAGGCGTTGTCTAAGGATCTTTGGTGAATTGCTGCAGTGCATCTTGTAGATAGTACACACTGCTGCTACTGAGCGTCGGTGGTGGAGGGATTGAATGTTTGTAGATGCGGTGCCAATCAAGCGGGCTGCTTTGTCCTGGATGGTGTCAAACTTCTTGAGTGTTGCTGGAGCTGCACCCATCCAGGCAAGTGGGGAGTATTCCATCACACTCCTGACTTGTGTCTTGTAGATAGTGGATAGGCTTTGGGGAGTCAGGAGGTGAGTTACTCGCCGCAGTATTCCCAGCCTCTGACCTGCCCTTGTAGCCACTGTATTTACATGGTGAATCCAGTTGAGTTTCTGGTCAATGGTAACCCCAAGGATGTTGACAGTGGGGGATTCAGTGATGGTTACACCATTGAATGTTAAGGAGCGGTCGCTAGAGTGTCTCTTATTGGTGATGGTCATTGCCTGGCATTTGTGTGGCACGAATGTTATTTGCCACTTGTCAGCCCAAGCTTGGATATTGTCCAGATCTTGCTGTATTTAAATATGGATTGCTTCAGTATCTGAGGAGTCACAAATGGTGCTGAACATTGTGCAATCATCACTGAACATCCCCACTTCTGACCTTATGATGGAGGGAAGGTCATTGATGAAGCAGCTGAAGATTGTTGGGCCTAGGACACTACCCTGAGGGACTCCTGCAGAGATGTCATGGAGCTGAGGTGACTGACCCTCCATAACCACAACCTGCATGCTTACCTTCAGTAACTGGTGCACGAGGACACCCAGGTCTCGTTGCATGTTTCCCTCTTAATCCATAACCATTCAGATAATAATCTGCTTTCCTGTTTTTTCTACCAAAGTGTCATACCAAAAATAAATAAGTATATACACAAAAGGTCAGACTCAATCAACTGTGCGACTGTAAAATTCTCCTCCTTGACCGTGGCTGAGCATCCTCATTCCCGATTGGCTTTACCTCCCACCTTGCCTGGCCCGATCACATGGCCCATAGGTAACGCTCCCTTAAAGGGCCAAGCTACCACACCAACCCACCCGTTCCAGCTATTAGTCCGGTAAACAGTTAATCGGTTTTATTTTGAATGCTACGTGCATTCGGATACAGAGCTTTTAGTTTTATCCTTTTATTTTGTGGTTAGCACTGCTGCCCCATAGCGCCAGGTGCCCGGGTTTGATTCCAGCCTTGGGTGATTGTATGTGTGGAGTTTGCACATTTTCTTTTCCGGGTGCTCAGGTTTCCTCCCACGGGTCCAAAGATGTGTGAGTTAGGTGGATTTACCATGCTAAATTGCCCCTCAGTGTCCCAAGTTGTGTAGGTTAGGTGGATTGACCATGGTAAATTGCCCCTTAGTATCCCAAGATGTGCAGGTTAGGTGGATTGGCCATGGTAAAATGCTCCTTAAAGTCCTGCAATGTGTAGGTTAGGTGGATTAGCAATAGTAAATTGCCCCTTAGTGTCCCAAGATGTGTAGGTAAGGTGGATTGGCCTTGGTAAATTGCCCCTTAGTGCCTCAAGATGCGTACGTTAGATGGGTTAGCCATGGGAGAAGTGTGGGGTTATGGGAATCAAACGCCACTAGCTTTCGGAGTGCTGCTCCTTCGTCAGGTGAGTGGGAGTTCTGTTCATAAACAGGGGATATAAAGACACAAACTCAATTTACAGAATAATGATTGGAATGCGAGTTTTTACAGCTAATCAAGTCTTAAAGGTACAGACAATGTGAGTGGAGAGAGCATTAAGCACAGGTTAAAGAGATGTGTATTGTCTCCAGACAGGACAGTTAGTGAGATTTTGCAAGTCCAGGCAAGTCGTGGGGGTTACAGATAGTGTGACATGAACCCAAGATCCGGGCTGAGGCCGTCCTCATGTGTGTGGAACTTGGTGTTGTGAGACTTCTTACTGTGTTTACCCCAGTCCAACGATGGCATCTCCACGTTATGGGAGTAGGCCAAGGGAGAGGGCATGAGTGAGATGCTGTGTCAGAGTTGGTGCAGACTCGATGGACTGAGTGGCCTCTTTTGCACTGTAGGGAATTCTATGATTCTACGATAATTGGAGAAGCACGTAAGCACAAAAGAATAGAAAGATATCCTGAACGAGTGAGGTGAAGACATTCACATGGACCATAAGTACTGGTGCAAACCTTTTGAACCAAGTGTGCTGCTGCTGTGTTATAACACTCCATAATTCTATTGGCTTTGGCCTATATAATGCTCATATGCATTCATTCTCCACATTAATTATTGAAGTTCATCAAGTCTCCAAGCTCTCCTTCAAATTCTTCAGTATCTATTTCAAAACTGGGGTTGTTAGCAGAATACCAATGTTAATGGGCCCATAAGACAGACGCTTGGGCTGACGTCCCAGTCAGATGCGTGAAATTGGGAAAGTCAAATAAAATATGGGATAAAAAGCTAACGTCGATATTGGTGACTGTGAAACAATTGGATTGTTGTACATATTCATCCCATTCGTTAATGTCCGCGAGAGAAGGAAATCTGCTAAACTTACCCTGTCTGACCTACTTGTGACTCCAGACCCACAGCAATGTGGTTGACACACACTTATTTCCCTTTCCACCTTTCTGTCCCTTTAATGACTTTAATCAGGCAATTGAAGTGGACCTGTTAGAATATGAACTCCCTGATTAAGTGCCCTGCTGGGCACTGCAGGGATTGGGGTGCATTATTGACCCCATTAATCACATTTTAATTTGATGTTTTAAGTTTCCTGTCCGCTTTGTCTTTTGTTTCGGGCGGTTCCCCTCTTTTTAGGGAGCTGCCCCTTTTGAGTTGCCCCAGAGTTAATTTGATTTTGTTTATTTGGTTGGACACTAAGGAAGACTAAGGAAATTTGCATGTCAGCTACGACTCTCACCAACTTTTACAGATGCATCATAGAAAGCATTCTTTCTGGTTGTATCACAGCTTGGTATGGCTCCTGCTCTGCTCAAGACCACAAGGAACTACAAAGGGTCATGAATGTAGCCCAATCCATCACGCAAACCAGCCTCCCATCCATTGACTCTGTCTACACTTCCCGCTGCCTCTGGAAAGCAGCCAGCATAATCAAGGACCCCATGCACCCCGGGCATTCTGTCTTCCACCTTCTTCCGTCGGGAAAAAGATACAAAAGTCTGAGGTCACATACCAACTGACTCAAGAACAGCTTCTTCCCTGCTGCTGTCAGACTTTTGAATGGACCTACCTTGCATTAAGTTAATCTTTCTCTGCACCCCAGCTATGACTGTAACACTACATTCTGCACTCTCTTGTTTGCTTCTCTATGAACGGTATGCTTTGTCTGTATAGCGCGCAAGAAACAATACTTTTCACTATGTGATAATACATGTGACAATAATAAATCAAATCAAATCAAAACACCAAAAGATGTCCCCGATGAAGGACCAAATTGATGGCCAATCAGGGAGCCTCTTGCTTCGTATTTAACCAGGAGTGCCAGTTCCTCTGAGACTCCGAGTGAAGTCTACTAAGTGAAAGCACTCATTATGCTGTTGTCAGACTTGCAAATAAAGGGATTTTGGTGAAGGGACTTCTGCCTCAGAGGACTTATTACATCTCCCCCCTCCAATTTAGTCCAGGGTGGGAAATTTGACGAGAGCCTTGTTGCTGGAAGCCAACAGACTTTCTAGCTGGTGGATGGATTCCTCCCACCTTGTCAGACCAATTGTATGAACAGTAAGAAGTCTCACCACACCAGGTTAAAGTCCAACAGGTTTATTTGAAACCACGAGCTTTCGGAGCGCTGCTCCTTCATCAGGTGATGAAGGAGCGGCGCTCCAAAAGCTTGTAATTCCAAATAAACCTGTTGGACTTTAACCTGATGTTGTGAGACTTCTTACTGTGCCGACCCTAGTCCAATGCTGGCATCTCCACATCATGTGGAGAACATGCATGAAGAACTTTGAGGTATGTGACAAGGTGTTCCATTTTAATCATCTTTCTTTCCTTCTTTCTTTCCCTTCTTGAGACAAAGATGCATTGCTAGACAGCTCACCCTTGTATTTTTCGACATTTTAACCTGCTAATCTGAATGTTTTCACTCCCCTTTTCTCTGGAGTACTGGTGATACTCTGAATATTGTTACAACAAGAATGGACCTGTTCTGCACTCTGTTGCGGTTCAGAGCTCCTGTTTTGCTGCCATTTCCAAATATAACACCACTGGAGATTCACTGTTGCTGCACCTGAACAAACAGAGATGTCAGCAGTCGAACTCTGCACTTGACTGGTCGACTTTCCCATGAATTAATTGCACATTTCAGAAACAACTCTGAACCAGCATGTTTTAGTGAAACCCAGTCAGAAATCTGCAGGGGAATGATTCGAACCAGTAGTAAAAACATTGAGATGCACAGGGAAGATATGAACCATCGAGAGGGGGGGTGGGGGGGGGGGGAGGCCGTGGTGGGGTAGTACTGTCACTGGGCTAGTATTTCAGAGACCCAGGGTAATGTTTGGGGGACCTGGATTCAAATCCTGTCATGGCAGATGGTGAAATTTGAATTCAATAAAAAAATCTGGAGCTAATCGGCTAATAATGTGGCACAGTGGTTAGCACTCCTGCCTCACAGCTCCAGGTACCAGGGTTCGATTCCCGGCTTGGGTCACTGCCTGTGTGGAGTTTGCATGCTCTCCCCATGTATGCATGGGTTTCCTGCAGGTGCTCCGGTTTCCTCCCACAGTCTAAAATTGTGCGGGTTAGCTGGTATGGTCATGCCAAATTGCCCCTTGGCGACCCAAGTGGTGTAGGTTAGATGGATTAGAGGGGTAAATACATGGTGTTTACAGGGATAGGGCCTGGTTAAGACAAAAAAGGTGGGTCGGTGCAGACTCAATGGGCCAAATGGTCTCCTTCTGCACTGTAGGGATTCTATGATTCTATGAGAGACCGAGAGGTGGCTATAGAGAGAGAGACAGACATGTAGAGAGGAACACCCCATTGCAAGAAACACTTTTCATCTTCTCCACCCATAAGTTAATTCAACAAATAGATAGAGGAACAGAAATAGGAATGTGTGAAGATAGTTTCAAGTACAGGTGACGTAAATGCTGAGAAACACAGATTGACACTAACATAGAAAAATAATCTCTGAGAAAATCAAATAAAGATAGGAATGCATCCTGACAGAAAAATAGGTAAGTAGAAAAAGATAGATTGGAATAGACAGTAATAACCATCGAAACATGGAAGTATGGAAACATTACAGAACGGGCAAGCAAATATAAACAATTATAAACGCAGACTGACATAAAATCTGACACTATAACAGCAACATCACAGAACCTACAGATAATAGAACCTTACAGTGCAGAAGGAGGCCATTCAGCCCATTGAGTCTGCACCGACAACAACCCCACCCAGGCCCCATCCCCACAACTCCTTATATTTACCCTGCCAATCCCCCTGACACTAAAGGGCAATTTCAGCATGTACAATTGTCAATTATTGCAAAAGCCCATCTGGTTCACTAATGTCCTTTAAGGAAGAAACTCTGCCGTCCTTATCTGGTCTGGACTACATGTGACTCGCGAGCCACTACTGCTCTCCAAGGGCAACTAGGGATGGACAACAAATGCTGGCCAGCTAGCGACGCCCATGACCAAGAATACATTTTTTAAAAATTGCCTTTGGAGGGCAGTTGAGAGTTAATCACATTGTTGTGGCTCTGGAGTCACATGTAGGCCAGACCAGGTAAGGATGGCAGATTTCCTTCCCTAAAGGACCTTAGTGAAACCAGAAAAAAGGAAATCTGGCATGTCAGCTATGACCCTCACCAACTTTTACAGGTGCACCATAGAAAGCATTCTTTCTGGTTGTATCACAGCTTGGTATGGCTCCTGCTCTGCCCAAGACCGCAAGGAACTACAAAAGGTCATGAATGTAGCCCAATCCATCACGCAAACCAGCCTCCCATCCATTGACTTTGTCTACACTTCCCACTGCCTCTGGAAAGCAGCCAGCATAATTAAGGACCCCACGCGTCCCGGACATTCGTTCTTCTACCTTCTTCCTTTGGGAAAAAGAGACAAAAGTTTGAGGTCACATACCAACCGACTCAAGAACAGCTTCTTCCCTGCTGCTGTCAGACTTTTGAATGGACTTACCTTGCAGTAAGTTGATCTTCCTCTACACCCTAGCTATGACTGTAACACTCCATTCTGCACTCTCTCGTTTCCTTGTCTATGAACGGTATGTTTTGTCTGAATAGCGCGCAAGAAACAATACTCTTCACTGTATGTTAATACATGTGACAATAATAAATCAAATCAAATCAAATATTTGGGTCACATTATTGAGGGTAAATGCCTACACAAAGCACCTAAGAAAATGGGAACTATTTTAGAAGCACCACGACTAACGAATGCAAAGTTAAGGTTTTATTTATTAGTCACAAGTAGGCTTACATTCACAGAATGTGATGTGATTGAGGCCCTTTCTAGGATTAGTTAATTATTATGGCCACATTAGCTACATTATTGAAGCCATTGCACACACACACACATATTACACACAGATGCAGTTAATGGTGCAACGATAGAAATGCATTTTAAAAAATCAGCTTTTATATCGATGCAGGCCTCGTGACTTCTTTGTTGCGTTGATACTTTCATTGGAGCGAAGGTCTTTCATGATGCTGTGAAGCCTCTTGCAGATGAATAGCCTGGAGTTTGGTTCCCACTGGTACCTATGTACGTGTGCACGTGTGTGTGTGTGTATGAGTGTCTCTGTGTGTGTGTGTATGTGTGTGTGTACATGTGTACTTACGTATGTGTGCGTGTGTGGGTGTGTGTGCTCTTGTGTGTGTGTGTGTGCGCGCGTGCATTTGTGTGTGTGCATCTGTGTGTACCTGTGTGTGTATGTCTGTGTGTACATGTGTGTGTGCGCATGTGTGTGCATGCATGTGTATGTGCGTGGGTGTGAATGTGTGTTTGTACATGCATGTGTGCATGTGTGTGCAGGTGTGGTGTGCATGTGTATGTGCATGGGTGTGTGCATGTGTGTGTGTGTGTATGTGTAAGGGTGTGT
>NC_135801.1:189228154-189353154 GCF_964213995.1 Mustelus asterias | reverse complement strand
TGATGAGTTTGTGGGCAGTTACAGAGGGTGCGGGGTGGGACTTTGCTCAGGGAGTGATCTTCCTAATTACAATATTACATGATCCAATCTGAAGTGGATCAGTCACAGTGTTTCTCCGAGTATCAGTTTATTCCAGTGCAGTTTGGAGTGGGGTGAACTATACAAGAATAACAATTTTTAGTAAAACAATGTTTGGAAAATTTAGCTTGGGAAGGGTTGTCAGGTTAGCCATGTGTGTGTGTGCGTGCGTGCGTGCGTGCGTGCGTGCGTGCGTGTGTGTGTGTGTGTGTGTGTGCAATAAGGTTGAGGAAGAGAGTCTTCAACTGTGTATTCTGTCACTGGGGAATATGGATATTTTGACCACACGACCAGAAGGACATGGAGGCTATGGAGAGAGTGCAAAGAAGGTTCGCCAGGCGTTGGTTATGAGGAGAGTTTGAATAAAGTAGGATTGTTTTCACTGGAAATACTGAGGCTGAGGGGAAACCTGATAGAGTTCTACAAAATTATGAGAGACATAGACAGGGTAGAGAGTCAGAGGCTTTTTCCCAGGGTGGAAGTGTCAATTGCAAGGGGGCACAGGTTCAAGGTGAGAGGGGGAAAGTTTAAGGGAGATGTGTGGGGGAAGTTGCCAGAGGAGGTGGTGGAAGCAGGCATGTGAGCAATTTTTAAGAGCCATCTGGACAGGTACATGAATAGGGAGGGAATAGAAGGATACAGGCCAAGTAAGGGCAGAAGGTATTTAGTTTTAGAAAGGGCATCATGATCGGCACAACTTGGAGGGCCAAAGGATTTGTTCCTGTGCTGTATTATTCTTGGTTCTTTGTTCATTGTAACCAAAGGAGTTACAAAGAAGTGTTTTTTGGACAGAGAGGGTAAATGGAATGTCACGGCAAATTCTGCTCAGACCAACTGCAAATGCAATGTCCCAGTTCACAGCCAATACTGGCATGGATATACATCACCATTCATAGGAACATCGGAAATAGAAGCTGAAGAAGACCACTCTGCCCCTCACGTTTGCTGCAACATTCAATTAGATCATGGCTGGTCTTCTCATGCAATGCCATTTTTTCACCATATCTCCATGTCTCTTGGTCACTCAAGTATCTAGAAATTTATTGCTCATCATATTCGTTCATAGATGTTGGACTAAACAATCAAGGTTACATCAAAATTGGAGTAGAAAACATGGTTTCAGTGCCTACTGTGTAAACAGAGCTCTGCGTTACAAATACTAATCCAATAACAGTGAGTTATTATACTGGATGCTGCTCTATCCAGTATAATAACTCACTTCACCAGCCAGAATACAAACACACTGCAGAATCCAGTATAACACACTGCACCATCCAGTACAATAACACACTGCACCATCCAGTATAATAAAACACTGCATCAAGCCAGACTACAGACTGCACCATCCAATATAACACACTGTACCATCCAGTATAATAACACACTGCACCATCCAGTACAATAACACACTGCACCATCCAGTACAATAACAAACTGCACCATCCAGTATAATAACTAATTTCACCATCCAGTTTTCGAACACACTGCAACATCCAGTATAATAAAAACATGAGCCATCTTGTATAATACCACAAAGCACCATCCAGTATAATAACACATAACACCATCCAGTGTAATAACACACTGCACCATCCAGTATAAAAACACACTGCACCAAGCTGTATAACACACTGCACCATACAGTATAATAATACACTGCACAATCCAGTGGAATAACACATAAGAACATAAGAAATAGGAGCAGGAGTAGGCCATCTAGCCCCTCGAGCCTGCCCCGCCATTCAATAAGATCATGGCTGATCTGACGTGGATCAGTACCACTTACCCGCCTGATCCCCATAACCCTTAATTCCCTTACCGATCAGGAATCCATCCATCCGCGCTTTAAACATATTCAGCGAGGTAGCCTCCACCACCTCAGTGGGCAGAGAATTCCAGAGATTCACCACCCTCTGGGAGAAGAAGTTCCTCCTCAACTCTGTCTTAAACCGACCCCCCTTTATTTTGAGGCTGTGTCCTCTAGTTTTAACTTCCTTACTAAGTGGAAAGAATCTCTCCGCCTCCACCCTATCCAGCCCCCGCATTATCTTATAAGTCTCCATAAGATCCCCCCTCATCCTTCTAAACTCCAACGAGTACAAACCCAATCTCCTCAGCCTCTCCTCATAATCCAAACCCCTCATCTCCGGTATCAACCTGGTGAACCTTCTCTGCACTCCCTCCAATGCCAATATATCCTTCCTCATATAAGGGGACCAATACTGCACACAGTATTCCAGCTGCGGCCTCACCAATGCCCTGTACAGGTGCCTCAAGACATCCCTGCTTTTATATTCTATCCCCCTCGCAATATAGTATAATAACACCATCTAGTATAATAACACAACCACTATCCAGTATAATAATACACTGCACAATCCAGTGTAATAACACACTCGACCATCCAGTATATATCCACCATCCAGAGCTTCTATAGGTATGTTAGGAGCAAAAGGATAGTGAGGGATAAAATTGGTCCTCTTGAAGATCAGAATGGTAGATTGTGTATGGAACCAAAAGAGATGGGGGAGATACTAAATGGTTTTTTTGCATCCGTATTTACTGAGGAAACGGGCATGGAGTCTACGGAAATAGGGCAAACTGGTAGGGAGGTCATGGAACCTTTACAGATTAAAGGGGAGGAGGTGCTCGCTGTCTTGAGGCAAATCAGAGTGGATAAATCCCCAGGACCAGACAGGGTATTCCCACGGACCTTGAGGGAAGCTAGTGTTGAACTTGCAGGGGCCCTGGCAGACATATTTAAAATGTCAGTATTCACGGGGGAGGTGCCGGATGATTGGAGGGTGGCTCATGTTGTTCCGTTGTTTAAAAAAGGTTCCAAAAGAAATCCGCGAAATTATAGGCCAGTAAGTTTGACGTCGGTGGTGGGCAAGTTATTGGAAGGTGTGATAAGGGATAGGGTCTACAAATATTTGGATAGACAGGGACTTATTAGGGAGAGTCAACATGGCTTTGTGTGTGGTAGGTCATGTTTGACCAATCTATTAGAGTTTTTCGAGGAGGTTACCAAGAAAGTGGATGAAGGGAAGGCGGTGGATGTTGTCTACCTGGATTTCAGCAAGGCCTTTGACAAGGTCCCTCATGGGAGGTTAGTTAGGAAGGTTCAGTCGCTAGGTATACATGGGGAGGTAGTAAATTGGATTAGACACTGGCTCAATGGAAGAAGCCAGAGAGTGGTTGTGGAGGATTGCTTCTCTGAGTGGAGGCCTGTGACTAGTGGTGTGCCGCAGGGATCGGTGTTGGGTCCATTGTTGTTTGTCATCTATATCAATGATCTGGATGATAATGTGGTAAATTGGATCAGCAAGTTTGCTGATGATACAAAGATTGGAGGTGTCGTGGACAGTGAGGAAGGTTTTCAAAGCTTGCAGAGGGATTTGGACCAACTAGAAAAATGGGCTGAAACATGGCAAGTGGAATTTAACGCAGACAAGTGTGAGATATTGCACATTGGAAGGAGAAACCAAAGTAGAACGTACTGGGTAAATGATAGGACTCTGAAGAGTGCAGTTGAACAGAGGGATCTGGGAACACAAGTACAGAATTCCCTAAAAGTGACGTCACAGGTGGATAGGGTCATAAAGAGTGCCTTTGGTACATTGGCCTTTATAAATCGGAGTATCGAGTATAAAAGTTGGAATGTTATGGTAAGGTTATATAAGGCATTGGTGAGGCCAAATTTGGAGTATTGTGTACAGTTTTGGTCACCTAGTTGCAGGAAGGATGTAAATAAGGTTGAAAGAGTGCAGAGAAGGTTCACAAGGATGTTGCCGGGACTTGAGAAGCTGAGTTACAGAGAGAGATTGAATAGGTTGGGACTTTATTCCCTGGAGCGTAGAAGATTGAGGGGAGATTTGATAGAGGTGTATAAGATTTTGATGGGCATAGATAGAGTGAATGCAAGCAGGCTTTTTCCGCTGAGGCTCGGGGAGAAAAAAACCAGACGGCATGGGTTAAGGGTGAAAGGAGAAAAGTTTAAAGGGAATATTAGGGGGGGCTTCTTCACGCAGAGAGTGGTGGGAGTGTGGAATGAGCTGCCGGATAAAGTGGTAAATGCGGGGTCACTTTTAACATTGAAGAAAAACTTGGACGGGTTCATGGATGAGAGGGGTGTGGAGGGATATGGTCCAAGTGCAGGTCAGTGGGACGAGGCAAAAAATGGTTCGGCACAAACAAGAAGGGCCAAAAGGCCTGTTTCTGAACTGTAATTTTTCTATGGTTCTATGGTTCCATGGTTCTATAATAACACATAGCGCCATCAAATATAATAATACACTGCACCATCCAGTATAACAACACACTGCACCATCCTATATAATAACACACAGCACCATCCACTGTAATATCACACTGCACTATCCAGTGTAATAACACACTGCACCATCCAGTATAATAACACACTGCAGCATCCAGTACAATAACACACAGCACCATACAGTACAATAACACACTGCACCATCCAGTATAACACGCAGCACCATACAGTACAATAACACACTGCACCATCCAGTATAACACACAGCACCATCCAGTACAATAACAAACTGCACCATCCAGTATAATAACAAACTGCACCATCCAGTATAACACACTTCACCATCCAGTATAATAACTAATTTCACCATCCAGTTTTCGAACACACTGCAACATCCAGTATAATAAAAACATGAGCCATCTTGTATAATACCACAAAGCACCATCCAGTATAATAACACACAACACCATCCAGTGTAATAACACACTGCACCATCCAGTATAAAAACACACTGCACCAAGCAGTATAACACACTGCACCATCCAGTGTAATAATGCACAGCACAATCCAGTGTAATAACACACTCCACCATCCTGTATAATAACACACAGCGCCATCCAGTACAATAACACACTGCACCATCCAGTATAACACACTGCACCATACAGTGTAATAACACACAGCACAATCCAGTGTAATAACACACTCCACCATCCAGTATAATAACACACAGCGCCATCCAGTATAATAACACACTGCACCATCCAGTATAATAACACACAGCACCATCCAGTATAATAACAGTGCATCATCCAGTACAAGAACATACTACACCATCCAGTAAAATAACACACTGCACCATCCAGTATAATAAAAACATGCACCATGAAGTATACCACAAAACAGAATCCAGTGTAATAGCACACAGCACCATCCAGTGTAACAACACACAGCACAATCCAGTGTACTAACACACTCCACCATCCAGTATAACACAATGCCCCTTCAATATAACACACTGCACCATCCAGTGCAATAACACACTGCACCATCCAGTATAATAACACACTGCACCATCCAGTATAATAACACACTGCACCATCCAGTATAACACACTGCACCATCCAGTATAACACACTGCACCATCCAGTATAATAACACACTGCACCATCCAGTATAACACACTGCACCATCCAGTATAACACACTGCACCATCCAGTATAACACACTGCACCATCAAGTATAATAACACACTGCACCATCCAGTATAATAACACACTGCACCATCCAGTATAACACACTGCACCATCCAGTATAATAGAGCACCATCCAGTACAATAACACACTGCACCATCAAGTATAATAACACACTGCACCATCCAGTATAACACACTGCACCATCCAGTATAACACACTGCACCATCCAGTATAACACACAGCACCATCCAGTATAACACACTGCACCATCCAGTACAATAACACACAGCACCATCAAGTATAATAACACACAGCACCATGCAGTGTAACAGCACACTCCACCATCCAGAATAAGAACACATTGCGCCATCCAGTATAGAAACATAGAAACATAGAAAAACGACAGGACATAAATATTGCACATTGGAAGGACAAACCAAAGTAGAACGTACAGGGTAAATGGTAGGACTCTGAAGAGTGCAGTTGAACAGAGGGATCTGGGAATACAGGTACAGAATTCCCTAAAAGTGACGTCACAGGTGGATAGGGTCGTAAAGACTGCCTTTGGTACATTGGCCTTTATAAATCGGAGTATCGAGTATAAAAGTTGGAATGTTATGGTAAGGTTATATAAGGCATTGGTGAGGCCAAATTTGAAGTATTGTGTACAGTTTTGGTCATCTAGTTACAGGAAGGATGTAAATAAGGTTGAAAGAGTGCAGAGAAGGTTCACAAGGATGTTTCCGGGACTTGAGAAGCTGAGTTACAGAGAGAGATTGAATAGGTTGGGACTTTATTCCCTGGAGCGTAGAAGATTGAGGGGAGATTTGACAGAGGTGTATAAGATTTTGATGGATACAGATAGAGTGAATGCAAGCAGGCTTTTTCCGCTGAGGCTAGGGGAGAAAAAAACCAGAGGGCATGGGTTAAGGGTGAAAGGAGAAAAGTTTAAAGGGAATATTAGGGGGGGGCTTCACCACGCAGAGAGTGGTGGGAGTGTGGAATGAGCTGCTGGATAAAGTGGTAAATGCGGGGTCACTTTTAACATTTAAGAAAAATTTGGACGGGTTCATGGATGAGAGGGGTGTGGAAGGATATGGTCCAAGTGCAGGTCAGTAGGACTAGGCAAAAAATGGTTCGGCACAGACAAGAAGGGCCAAAAGGCCTGTTTCTGAGCTGTAATTTTCTATGGTTCTATGGTTCTAAAATAGGCCCTTCGGCCCCACAAGTTGTGCCTAACATATCCCTACCTTTTAGGCCTACCTATAACCCTCCATCCTATTAAGTCCCATGTACTCATCCAGGAGTCTCTTAAAAGACCCTATTGAGTTTGCCTCCACCACCACTAATGTCAGGCGATTCCACTCGCCCACCACCCTCTGTGTGAAAAACATACCCCTAACACTTCCCCTGTACCTACCCCCCAGCACCTTAAACCTGTGTCCTCTCGTCGCAGCCATTTCTACCCTAGGAAAAAGCCTCTGCGAGTCCACCCGATCTATGCCTCTCAACATCTTATATACCTCTATTAAGTCACCTCTCATCCTACGTCTCTCCAAGGAGAAAAGACCGAGCTCCCTCAGCCTATCGTCATAAGGCATGCCACTCAATCCAGGCACCATCCTTGTAAATCTCCTCTGCACCCTTTCAATCTTTTCCACATCCTTCCTGTAATGAGGCGACCAATACTGAGCACAGTACTCCAAGTAAGGTCTGACGAGGGTCTTATACAGCTGCATCATTATCCCCGGACTCCTAAACTCAATCCCTCGATTGATAAAGGCCAGCACACCATACGCCTTCTTAACCACCTCCTCCACCTGCGGGGCCGATTTTAGAGTCCTATAGACCCGGACCCCAAGGTCCTTCTGATCCTCTACCATACCAAGAGTCTTTCCCTTTATATTGTCCTCCTTCATCCCATTTGACCTGCCAAAATGGACCACTACGCATTTATCTGGGTTGAAGTCCATCTGCCACTTGTCCGCCCAGTCTTGCATCCTATCTATGTCCCTCTGTAACTTCTGACATCCCTCCAGACTATCCACAACCCCACCAACCTTCGTGTCGTCGGCAAACTTACCAACCCATCCCTCCACTTCCTCATCCAGGTCATTTATGAAAATGACAAACAGCAAGGGTCCCAGAACAGATCCCTGGGGCACACCACTGGTGACCGACCTCCATTTAGAAAAAGACCCATCTATACACACTCTCTGCCTCCTTTGGGCAAGCCAGTTCTGGATCCACAGGGCAGCAGCACCTTGGATGCCATGCCCTCTCCCTTTTTCTAGAAGCCTTGCATGGGGGACCTTATCGAACGCCTTGCTAAAATCCATATAAACCACATCTACCGCCTTCCCTTCATCAATGTGTTTCGTCACATTTTCGAAGAACTCCACCAGGCTCGGAAGGCTCGATCTGCCTTTGACAAAACCATGCTGAGTATTCTTGAGCATACTAAACCTCTCTAAATGCTCATAAATCGTGTCCCTCAGGATCTTCTCCATCAGCTTACCAACCACTGAGGTTAGACTCACCGGTCGGTAATTTCCTGGACTATCCCTATGCCCCTTCTTGAAAATAGGAACCACATCCGCAATCCTCCAATCCTCCGGCACCTCTCCCGTCTCCATCGATGACGCAAAGATCATCGCCAGAGGCTCTGCAATCTCTTCCCTCGCCTCCCACAGTAACCTGGGGTACATCCCATCCGGACCCGGTGACTTATCTATCTTGATGCCATTCAAAGATTCCAGCACAACCTCTTTGTTAAAGTCCACATACTCAATCTTTTCAGTCCACCGCAAGCCTGCAGTACATCCACCCAGGTCCTTCTCCTCTGTGAAAACCAAGGCAAAATACTCATTAAGCACCTCTGCCATTTCTACTGGTTCCGTACAGATTTTCCCACCTTCACCTTTTATAGGCCCTATTCCTTCACGTCTCATCCTTTTACTCTTCACATATTTACAGAACGCCTTAGGGTTTTCCTTAATTCCACCTGCCAAGGCCTTCTCGTGACCCTTTCTGGCTCTCCTAATTTCCTTCTTTAGTCCCTTCCTACAAGCCGTATTCTCATCTAGATCCCTATCTTCGCCAAGCTCTCTGAACCTTTTGTACGCTTTCCTTTTCTTCTCGACTAGGTCCCGCACAGCTTTCGTGCACCACGGTTCCTTTAACCTACCAACTCTTCCCTGTCTGCTCGGAACATTGTCCTGTAGAACTCTCGACAGACATTCCTTGAAAAACTGCCACCTCTCTTCAGTACATTTCCCCGAGAATACCTCCTTCCAATTTACTCCTCTAATTTGCTGCCTCATGTCTTCATATTTCCCCTTACTCCATATAAATGCTTTCCTAGCTTGCCTGATCCTCTCTTTTTCCAATGCAAGCACAAAGGAGATAGAGTTATGATCGCTATCCCCAAGATGCTCTCCCACTGAGAGATCTGACACCTGTCCAGGTTCATTGGTCAGTATCAGATCAAGTACAGCCTCTCATTTTGTAGGCTTGTCCACATGCTGTGTCAGGAAACCCTCCTGAACACACCTAACGAACTCCTCCCCATCCCATCCCTTACCCTCGGGATATTCCAATCTATGTTTGGGAAATTAAAGTCTCCCATCACAACAACTCTGTTATTATTGCAACTCTCCAGGATCTGTTTCCCTATTGGCTCCTCCACCTCCCTGTTACTATTGGGCGGCCGATAGAAAACTCCCAGCAAAGTGTTCGACCCCTTTCCACTCTGAACTTCCACCCACAGAGACTCTGTAGACAATCCCTCCACAGCATACACCTTCTCTACAGCTGTGACACTATCCCTGATCAGCATTGCCACTCCACCCCCTCTCTTGCCTCCCTCCCTGTCCTTCCTGAAACATCTGAATCCCGGCACCTGAAGTATCCTGGCCTGCTCCTGAGACATCCAAGTTTCTGTAATGGACACCACATCACACTTCCAGGCATCGATCCACGCTCTGAGCTCATCCCCTTCATTCACTATACTCCTGGCATTAAAGTAAACACATCTCAATCCTTTAGTCTGAGCTCTCCCCTTCTCTATCCTATAACACACTGCACCATCCAGTGTAATAACATACTGCACCATCCAGTACAATAACAAACTGCAACATCCAGTATAATAACTCATTTCAGCAGCCAGTATACTAACACACTGCAACATCCAGTATAATAAAAACATGAACCATCCAGTATAATACCACAAAGCACCATCCAGTGTAATAACACACAACACCATCCAGTGTAATAACACACTGCACCAGCCTGTATAAAAACACACTGCACCAAGCAGTATAACGCACTGCACCATCCAGTATTACACACTGCACCATCCAGTGTAATAACACACAGCACCATCCAGTATAATGACACACAGCACCATCCAGTATAATAACACACTGTACCATCCAGTATAATAATACACTGCACCATCCAGTGTAATAACACACTGCACCATCCAGTACAATAACACGCTGAACCATTCAGTACAATAACACACTGAACCATCCAGTACAATAACACACTGTACCATCCAGTATAATAATACACTGCACCATCCAGTGTAATAACACACTGCACCATCCAGTACAATAACACACTGAACCATCCAGTACAATAACACACTGCACCATCCAGTACAATAACACACTGCACCATCCAGTACAATAATACACTGCACCATCCAGTACAATAATACACTGCACCATGCAATATAATAACACACAGCACCATCCAGTACAAGAACACACTGTACCAGTCAGTATAATAACTCACCTCACCATCCAGTATACTATCACACTGCACCATCCAGTATAATAAAAACATGCGCCATCAAGTATACCAAAAACACCATCCAGTGTAATAACACACTGCACCATCCAGGGTAATAACACACAGCACTATCCAGGGTAATAACACACTGCACCATCCAGTATAACACACTGCACCATCCAGTGTAATAACACACTGCACCATCCAGTATAACACACTGCACCATCCAGTGTAATAACACACTGCACCATCCAGTGTAATAACACACTGAACCATCCAGGGTAATAACACACAGCACTATCCAGGGTAATAACACACTGCACCATCCAGTATAAAACACTGCACCATCCAGTGTAATAACACACTGCACCATCCAGGGTAATAACACACTGCACCATCCAGGGTAATAACACACAGCACTATCCAGGGTAATAACACACTGCACCATCCAGAATAACACACTGCACCATGCAGTACAATAACACACAGCACCATCCAGGGTAATAACACACTGCACCATGCAGTACAATAACACACAGCACCATATAGTAAAATACCACACTGCACCATCCAGTGTAATAACACACTCCACCATCCAGTATAACAAAATGCCCCTTCAATATAACACACTGCACCATCCAGTGCAATAACACACTGCACCATCCAGTATAATAACACACTGCACCATCTGTTATAACACACTGCACCATCCAGAATAACACAGAGCACCATCCAGTACAATAACACACTGCACCATCCAGAATAATAAGACACTGCACCATCCAGTATAATAATACACTGCACAATCCAGTGTAATAAAACACTGCATCAAGCAGTACTACACACTCCACCATCTAGTATAATAACACATAGCGCCATCCAGTATAATACACTGCACCATCCAGTATAACAACACACTGCACCATCCTACATAATAACACACAGCACCATCCAACATAATAACACACTGCACCATCCAGTATAATAATACATAGCACCATCCAGTGTAATAACACACAGCACCATCCAGTGTAATAACACACTGCACCATCCAGTATAATAAAACACTGCATCAAGCAGTACTACACACTGCACCATCCAATATAACACACTGCACCATCCAGTGTAATATCACACTGCACTATCCAGTGTAATAACATACTGGAACATCCGGTATAATAAAACATTGCACCATCTAGTGTAATATCACGCTGCACTATCCAGTGTGTAAACACACTGCACCATCCAGTAGCATAACACACTCTGCCATCCACTATAACAACTGCACCATCCAGTATAATAATACACAACACCATCAAGTGTAATAACACACGGCAACATCCAGTACAATAACTCGCTGCACCATTCAGTGTAATAACACACTGCACCATCCAATATAACACACTGCACTATCCAGTATAATAAAACATTGCACCATCTAGTTTAATAACACACTGCACCATCTAGTATTAAAAACACACTGCAACATCCAATCTCACACACTGCAATATCCAGTACAATAACACACTGCACCATCCAGTATTAAACACACACTGCAACATCCAATATAACACACTGCACCATCCAGTATAACACACTGCACCATCCAGTAAAATACCTCACTTCACCAGCCCGTATACTAACACACTGCACCATCCAGTATAATAACACACTGCACCATCCAGTACAATAACACACTGCACCATCCAGTATAATAACACACTGCACCATCCAGTACAATAACATACTGCACCATCCAGTACAATAACACACTGCACCATCCAGTATAATAACACACTGCACCATCCAGTACAATAACACACTGCACCATCCAGTATAATAACACACTGCACCATCCAGTACAATAACACACTGCACCATCCAGTATAATAACACACTGCACCATCCAGTACAATAACATACTGCACCATCCAGTACAATAACACACTGCACCATCCAGTATAATAACACACTGCACCATCCAGTACAATAACACACTGCACCATCCAGTACAATAACACACTGCACCATCCAGTATAATAACACACTGCACCATCCAGTACAATAACACACTGCACCATCCAGTATAATAACACACTGCACCATCCAGTACAATAACACACTGCACCATCCAGTATAATAACACACTGCACCATCCAGTACAATAACACACTGCACCATCCAGTACAATAACACACTGCACCATCCAGTACAATAACACACTGCACCATCCAGTATAATAACACACTGCACCATCCAGTACAATAACATACTGCACCATCCAGTATAATAACACACTGCACCATCCAGTATAATAACACACTGCACCATCCAGTACAATAACACACTGCACCATCCAGTATAATAACACACTGCACCATCCAGTACAATAACATACTGCACCATCCAGTACAATAACACACTGCACCATCCAGTATAATAACACACTGCACCATCCAGTACAATAACATACTGCACCATCCAGTACAATAACACACTGCACCATCCAGTATAATAACACACTGCACCATCCAGTACAATAACATACTGCACCATCCAGTATAATAACACACTGCACCATCCAGTACAATAACATACTGCACCATCCAGTATAATAACACACTGCACCATCCAGTACAATAACATACTGCACCATCCAGTATAACACACTTCACCATCCAGTGTAATAACACACAACACGATCCAGTGTAATAACACACTGCACCATCCAGTATAATAACACACTGCACCAAACAGTGTAATAACATACAGTGCCATCCAACTCAATAATACACTGCACCATCCAGTGTAATAACACACTGCATCATCCAGTACAATAACACACTGCAGCATCCAGTATAATAACACACTGCACCATCCAGTACAATAACACACTGCACCATCCAGTATAATAACACACTGCACCATCCAGTACAATAATACACTGTACCAGTCAGTATAATAACTCACCTCACCATCCAATATACTATCACACAGCACCATCCAATATAATAAAAACATGCGCCATCAAGTATACCACAAAACACCATCCAGTGTAATAACACACAGCACCATCCAGTGTAATAACACACTGCACCATCCAGTACAATAACACACAGCACCATACAGTATAATAAAACACTGCACCATTCAGTATAATAACACACAGCACCATGCCGTATAATAACTCACTGCACCATCCAGTAAAACATCACACTGCACCATCCAGTGTAACAATACACTGCACCATCAAGTGTAATAACACACTGCAGCATCCAGTGTAATAACACACTGAACCAGCCAGTATAATAACACACTGCACCATCCAGTATAACACATTGCAACATCCAGTGCAATAACACACAGCACCATCCAGTGTAATAACACAGTGCACCATCCAGTATAACACACTGCACCATCCAGTACAATAACACACTGCACCATCTAGTTTAATAACACACTGCACCATCCAGTATTAAACACACACAGCAACATCCAATATAACACACTGCAATATCCAGTACAATAACACACAGCACTATACAGTACAAGAAAACACTGCACCATCCAGTATAATAACACACTGCACCATCCAGTATAATAATACACTGCAGCATCCAGTACAATAACACACAGCACCATCCAGTATAACACACTGCACCATCCGGTAAAATAACTCACTTCACCAGCCCGTATACTAACACACTGCACCATCCAGTACAATAACACACTGCGCCATCCAGTATAACACACTTCACCATCCAGTATAATAACACACAACACCATCCAGTGTAACAATACACTGCACCATCAAGTGTAATAACACACTGCAGCATCCAGTGTAATAACACACTGAACCAGCCAGTGTAATAACACACTGCGCCATCCAGTATAACACACTTCACCATCCAGTATAATAACACACAACACCATCCAGTGTAATAACACACTGCACCAAGCAGTATAACACACTGCACCATCCAGTATTACACACTGCACCATCCAGTGTAAGAACACACAGCACAATCCAGTGTAACAACACATTCCACCATCCAGTATAACACACTGCACCATCCAGTGTAATAACTCACTGAACCATCCAACATAATAACACACTGCACCAAACAGTGTAATAACATACAGTGCCATCCAACTCAATAATACACTGCACCATCCAGTGTAATAACACACTGCGCCATCCAGTATAATAACACACTGCACCATCCAGTATAATACCTCACTGCACCATCCAATATAACACACTGCACCATTCAGTATAATAACACACTGCACCATCCAGTACAACACACTGCACCATCCAGTGTAATACCACACTGCACCATTCAGTGTAATAACACACTGCACTATCCAGTGTGATAACACACTGCAGCATCCAGTATAATAACACAGTGCACCATCCAGTGTAATAACATACTGCACCAGCCAGTATAATAACACACAGCACCACGCAGTATAGTACACTGCACCATCCAGTATAACACATGCACCATCCAATACAATAACACACTGCACCATCCAGTATAATAACACACTGCACCATCCAGTATAACACACTGCACCATCCAGTATAATAACACACTGCACCATCCAGTATAATAACACACTGCACCATCCAGTACAATAACACAGAGCACCATCCAGTATAATAACACACTGCACCATCCAGTGTAATAACACACTGCACCATCTAGTATAACACTTTGCACCATGCCGTATGATAACACACTGCACCATCCAGTACAATAACACAGAGCACCATCCAGTATAACACACTGCACCATCTAGTATAACACTTTGCACCATGCCGTATACTAACACAGTGCACCATCCAGTACAATAACACAGAGCACCATCCAGTATAATAACACACTGCACCATCCAGTATAATAACACGCTGCACCATCCAGTGTAATAACACACTGCACCATCTAGTATAACACTTTGCACCATGCCGTATAATAACACACTGCACCATCCAGTACAATAACACAGAGCACCATCCAGTATAACACACTGCACCATCTAGTATAACACTTTGCACCATGCCGTATACTAACACAGTGCACCATCCAGTACAATAACACAGAGCACCATCCAGTATAATAACACACTGCACCATCCAGTGTAATAACACACTGCACCATCTAGTATAACACTTTGCACCATGCCGTATACTAACACAGTGCACCATCCAGTATAACACATTGCACCATCCAGTATAATAACACACTGCACCATCCAGTATAATAACACACTGCACCATCCAGTGTAATATGTGTAGATGGGTCTTTTTCTAAATGGATGTCGGTCACCAGTGGTGTGCCACAGGGATCTGTTCTGGGACCCTTGCTGTTTGTCATTTTCATAAATGATCTGGATGAGGAAACGGAGGGATGGGTTGGTAAGTTTGCCGACGACACGACGGTTGTTGGGTTGTGGATAGTCTGGAGCGATGTCAGAAGATACAGAGGGACATAGATAGGATGCAAGACTGGGCGGACAAGTGGCAGATGGACTGCAACCCAGATAAATGCGTCGTGGTCCATTTTGGTAGGTCAAATGGGATGAAGGAGTACAATATAAAGGGAAAGACTCTTAGTACGGTAGAGGATCAGAAGGACCTTGGGGTCCGGGTCCATAGGACTCTGAAATCAGCCCCGCAGGTGGAGGAGGTGGTTAAGAAGGCTTATGGTGTGCTGGCCTTTATCAATCGAGGGATTGAGTTTCGGAGTCCGGGGATAATGATGCAGCTATATAAGACACTCGTCAGACCCCACTTGGAGTACAAAGAACAAAAGAACAAAGAACAGTACAGCACAGGAAACAGGCCCTTCGGCCCTCCAAGCCTGCGCCGCTCCTTGGTCCAACTACACCAATCGTTTGTATCCCTCCATTCCCAGGCTGCTCATGTGACTATCCAGGTAAGTCTTAAACGATGTCAGCGTGCCTGCCTCCACCACCCTACTTGGCAGCGCATTCCAGGCCCCCACCACCCTCTGTGTAAAAAACGTCCCTCTGATGTCTGAGTTATACTTCGCCCCTCTCAGCTTGAGCCCGTGACCCCTCGTGATCGTCACCTCCGACCTGGGAAAAAGCTTCCCACTGTTCACCCTATCTATACCCTTCATAATCTTGTATACCTCTATTAGATCTCCCCACATTCTCCGTCTTTCCAAGGAGAACAACCCCATTCTACCCAATCTCTCCTCATAGCTAAGACCCTCCATACCAGGCAACATCCTGGTAAACCTTCTCTGCACTCTCTCCAATGCCTCCACGTCCTTCTGGTAATGCGGCGACCAGAACTGGACGCAGTACTCCAAATGTGGCCTAACCAGCGTTCTATACAGCTGCATCATCAGACTCCAGCTTTTATACTCTATACCCCATCCTATAAAGGCAAGCATACCATATGCCTTCTTCACCACCTTCTCCACCTGTGTTGCCACCTTCAAGGATTTATGGACTTGCACACCTAGGTCCCTCTGTGTTTCTATACTCCTGATGACTCTGCCATTTATTGTATAACTCCTCCCTACATTATTTCTTCCAAAATGCATCACTTCGCATTTATCCGGATTAAACTCCATCTGCCACCTCTCCGCCCAATTTACCAGCCTATCTATATCCTGCTGTATTGCCCGACAATGCTCTTCGCTATCCGCAATTCCAGCCATCTTCGTGTCATCCGCAAACTGTGCTCAGTTCTGGTCACCTCACTATAGGAAGGATGTGGAAAAGATTGAAAGGGTGCAGAGGAGATTTACAAGGATGTTGCCTGGATTGAGTGGCATGCCTTATGAGGATAGGCTGAGGGAGCTCAGTCATTTCTCCTTGGAGAGACGAAGGATGAGAGGAGACCTAATAGAGGTGTACAAGATGTTGAGAGGCATAGAGCGAGTGGACTCTCAGAGGCGTTTTCCCAGGGTGGAAATGGCTGCTACGAGAGGACACAGGTTTAGGGTGCTGGGTGGTAGGTACAGGGGAGATGTTAGGGGTAAGTTTTTCACACAGAGGGTGGTGGGCGGGTGGAATCGGCTGCCGTCAGTGGTGGTGGAGGCGAACTCAATAGGGCCTTTTAAGAGACTCCTGGATGAGTACATGGAGCGTAATAGGATGGAGGGTTATAGGTAGGTCTAGAAGGTAGGGATGTGTTCGGCACAACTTGTGGGTTGAAGGGCCTGTTTGTGCTGTAGTTTTCCTATTTTCTATGTTCCAAGGGGGGGTGGGGGGTGGTATAACAACACACTGCAAAATCCAGTATAATAACACACTGCACCATCCAGTATAAAACATACTGTAGCATCCAGTATAATAACACACTGCACCATCCAGTCTAATAATACACTGCACCATCCAGTATAATAACACTACACCATCCAGTATAATAATACACTGCACCATCCAGTATAATAACACACTGCAGCATCCAGTGTAATAACACACTGCACCATCCAGTAAAATAGCACACTGTACCATCCAGTGTAATAATACACTGCACTATCCAGTATAATAATACACTGCACCATCCTGTATAATAACACATTGCACTATCCAATATAACACACTGCACCATTCAGTACAATAACACACTGCACAATCCAGTATAACACATTGCAACATCCAGTGTGATAACACACTGCAACATCCAGCACAATAACACACAGCACCATCCATTATAATAACACACAGCACCATCCAGTGTAATAACACACTGCACCATCCAATATAATAACACACTGCACCATCCAGTATAATAACACACTGCACCAGCCAGTATAACACACAGCACCACACAGTATAATACACTGCACCATCCAATACAAAAACACACTGCAGCATCCAGTATAATAACACACTGAACCATCCAGCATAACAATACACTGCACAATCCAATGTAATAACACACTGCACCAGCCAGTACCATAACACACTGCACCATCCAGTATATTAACACACTGCACCATCCAGTGTAATAAAACACAGGACTATCTAGTATAATAACACATTGCACCATCCAGTTTAATAACACACAGCACCATCCAGTACAATAACACACTGCACCATCCAGTATAATAACACACTGCACCATCCAGTATAATAACACACTGCACCATCCAGTATAATAACACACAGCACCATCCAGTATAATAACACACTGCACCATCCAGTATAATAACACACTGCACCATCCAGTATAATAACACACTGCACCATCCAGTATAATAACACACTGCACCATCCAGTATAATAACACACAGCACCATCCAGTATAATAACACACAGCACCATCCAGTATAATAACACACAGCACCATCCAGTGTAATAACACATTGCACCATCCAGTACAATAACACACTGCACCATCCAGTGTAATAAAACACAGGACTATCTAGTATAATAACACATTGCACCATCCAGTTTAATAACACACAGCACCATCCAGTACAATAACACACTGCACCATCCAGTACAATAACACACTGCACCATCCAGTATAATAACACATTGCACCATCCAGTTTAATAACACACAGCACCATCCAGTATAATAACACACTGCACCATCCAGTACAATAACACACTGCACCATCCAGTATAATAACACACTGCACCATCCAGTACAATAACACACTGCACCATCCAGTATAATAACACACTGCACCATCCAGTATAATAACACACAGCACCATCCAGTGTAATAACACACTGCACCATCCAGTATAATAACACACTGCACCATCCAGTATAATAACACACTGCACCAGCCAGTATAACACACAGCACCACACAGTATAATACACTGCACCATCCAATACAAAAACACACTGCAGCATCCAGTATAATAACACACTGAACCATCCAGCATAACAATACACTGCACAATCCAATGTAATAACACACTGCACCAGCCAGTACCATAACACACTGCACCATCCAGTATATTAACACACTGCACCATCCAGTGTAATAAAACACAGGACTATCTAGTATAATAACACATTGCACCATCCAGTTTAATAACACACAGCACCATCCAGTACAATAACACACTGCACCATCCAGTACAATAACACACTGCACCATCCAGTGTAATAACACACTGCACCATCCAGTTTAATAACACACAGCACCATCCAGTACAATAACACACTGCACCATCCAGTATAATAACACACTGCACCATCCAGTATAATAACACACTGCACCATCCAGTATAATAACACACTGCACCATCCAGTGTAATAAAACACAGGACTATCTAGTATAATAACACATTGCACCATCCAGTTTAATAACACACAGCACCATCCAGTACAATAACACACTGCACCATCCAGTATAATAACACACTGCACCATCCAGTATAATAACACACTGCACCAAGCAGTATAATAACACACAGCCCCAAGCAGTATAATGCACTGCATCATCCATTATAACACACTGCACCATCCAGTGTAATCACACACAGCACCATCCACTATAATAACACACTGCACCATCCAGTGTAATCACACACAGCACCATCCACTATAATAACACACTGCACCATCCAGTGTAATCACACACAGCACCATCCACTATAATAACACACTGCACCATCCAGTATAATAACACACTTCACCATCCAGTATAATAACATACTGCACCATCCAGTACAACACATTGCAACATCCAGTGTAATAACACACAGCACCATCCAGTATAACACACTGCACCACGCAGTATAATAACACACAGCACCAAGCAGTATAATGCACTGGATCATCCATTATAACACACTGCACCATCCAGTATAATAACACACAGCACCACGCAGTATAATACACTGCACCATCCATTATAACACACTGCACCATCCAGTGTAATCACACACAGCACCATCCAGTATAATAACACATTGCAACATCCAGTGTAATAACACACCGCACCATCCAGTATAATAACACACAGCACCATCCTGTATAACACAGTGTACCATCCAGTGTGATAATACACTGCAACATCCAGCATAATGACACACAGCAACATAAGACCATAAGACCATAAGACATAGGAGCGGAAGTAAGGCCATTCGGCCCATCGAGTCCACTCCACCATTCAATCATGGTTGATTTCAACTCCATTTACCCGCTCTCTCCCCATAGCCCTTAATTCCTCGAGAAATCAAGAATTTATCAATTTCTGTCTTGAAGACGCTCAACGTCTCGGCCTCCACAGCCTTCTGTGGCAATGAATTCCACAGACCTACCACTCTCTGGCTGAAGAAATTTCTCCTCATCTCTGTTCTAAAGTGACTCCCTTTTATTCTAAGGCTGTGCCCCCGCGTCCTAGTCTCCCCTGCTAATGGAAACAACTTCCCTACGTCCATCCTATCTAAGCCATTCATTATCTTGTAAGTTTCTATTAGATCTCCCCTCAACCTCCTAAACTCCAATGAATATAATCCCACGATCCTCAGACGTTCATCGTATGTCAGGCCTACCATTCCTGGGATCATCCGTGTGAATCTCCGCTGGACCCGCTCCAGTGCCAGTATGTCCTTCCTGAGGTGTGGGGCCCAAAATTGCTCACAGTACTCCAAATGGGGCCTAACCAGTGCTTTATAAAGCCTCAGAAGTACATCCAGTGTAATAACACACAGCACCATCCAGTACAATAACACACTGCACCATCCAGTGTAATAAAACACAGCTTCATCTAGTATAATAACACACTGCACCATCCAGTGTAATAAAACACAGGACCATCCAGTATAATAACACATTGCACCATCCAGCAAAATAACACACAGCACCATCCTGTATAACACAGTGTACCATCCAGTGTGATAATACACTGCAACATCCAGCATAATGACACACAGCACCATCCAGTATAATAACACACTGCACCATCCAGTATAACACACAGCACCATCCAGGATAATAACACACTGCACCATCCAGTTTAATGACAGATTGCACCATTCAGTATAACACATTGCCCCATTGAGTATAATAACACACAGCACCGCGCAGTATAATACACTGCACCATCCAATATAACACACTGCACCATCCAGTATAATAACACACTGCACCATCAGTGTAAAAACACACTGCAGCATCCAGTAGAATAACACACCGCACCATCCAGTATAATAACACACAGCACCACCCAGTACAAGAACACACTGCACCATCCATACGACAACACACTGCACCATCCAGTGTAACACACTGCACCATCCAGTACAATAAAATACTGCACCATCCAGTATAATAACACACAGCACCATCCAGTATAATAACACACTGCACCAGCCAGTATAATAACACACTGCCCCAGCCAGTATAATAACACACAGCACCAAGCAGTATAATACACTGCACCATCGAATACAATAACACACTGCACCATCCAGTATAATAACGCACTGCACCATCCAGTATAACAATACGCTGCACAATCCAATGTAGTAGCACATTCCACCATCCAGTATAATAACACATAGCGCCATCCAATATAATAATACACTGCACCATCCAGTATAATAACACACAGCACCATCCAGTATAATAACACACTGCACCAGCCAGTATAATAACACACAGCACCATCCAGTATAATAACACACTGCACCAGCCAGTATAATAACACACTGCCCCAGCCAGTATAATAACACACAGCACCAAGCAGTATAATACACTGCACCATCGAATACAATAACACACTGCACCATCCAGTATAATAACGCACTGCACCATCCAGTATAACAATACGCTGCACAATCCAATGTAGTAGCACATTCCACCATCCAGTATAATAACACATAGCGCCATCCAATATAATAATACACTGCACCATCCAGTATAATAACACACAGCACCATCCAGTATAATAACACACTGCACCAGCCAGTATAATAACACACAGCACCATCCAGTATAATAACACACTGCACCAGCCAGTATAATAACACACTGCCCCAGCCAGTATAATAACACACAGCACCAAGCAGTATAATACACTGCACCATCGAATACAATAACACACTGCACCATCCAGTATAATAACGCACTGCACCATCCAGTATAACAATACGCTGCACAATCCAATGTAGTAGCACATTCCACCATCCAGTATAATAACACATAGCGCCATCCAATATAATAATACACTGCACCATCCAGTATAATAACACACTGCACCATCCAGTGTAATAACAGAATGCAGCATTCAGTATAATAGCACACAGCACCATCCAGTTGAATAACGCACCGCACCAACCAGTATAATACATTGCACCCTCCAGTACAAGAACACACTGCACCATCCAGTACAATAACACACTGCACCATCCAGTGTAATAACACACTGCACTATCCAGTGTAATAACACACTGCACCATCCAGTATAATAATACATTGCACCATTTGGTGTAATAAAACACTGCACCATCCAGTATAACATACTGAACCATCCACTATAATAATACACTGCACCCTCCAGTATAACAATACACTGCACCATCCAGTGTAATAACACACTGCACCATCCAGTATAACACACTGCACCATTCAGTACAATAACACCCTGCACCATCCAGTATAATAACACACTGCACCATCCAGTATAATAACACACTGCACCATCCAGTATAATAACACACAGCACCATGCGCCATCCAATATAATAATACACTGCACCATCCAGTATAATAACACTACACCATCCAGCGTAATAACACACTGCACCATCCAGTATAATAACACTACACCATCTAGTGTAATAACACACTGCAGCATCCTGTATAATAACACTACACCATCCAGTGTAATAACAGAATGCAGCATTCAGTATAATGGCACACCATTTGGTGTCATAAAACACTGCACCAACCGTATAATACATTGCACCATCCAGTACAATAACACTCAGCACCATCCTGTGTAATAAAACACAGGACCATCCAGTACAACAACACATTGCTCCATCCGGTGTAATAACACACAGCACCGTGCAGTATAATACACTGCACCATCCAATATAACACTCTGCACCATCCAATATAACACACTGCACCATCCAGTACAATAACACACTGCACCATCCAGTATAACACATTGCAACATCCAGTGTAATAACACACAGCACCATCCAGTATAATAACACACTGCACCATCCAGTGTAATAAAACACAGGACCATCCAGTATAAAAACACATTGCACCATCCAGTATAATAACATATGCAGTATAATACACTGCACAATCCAATATAACACACTGCACCATCCAATATAACACACTGCACCATCCAGTATAATAACACACTGCACCATCCAGTATAATAACACACTGCACCATCCAGTATAACAATACACTGCACCATCCAATACAATAACACACTGCACCATCCAGTATAACACATGGCGCCATCCAATATAATAATACACTGCACCATCCTGTGTAATAACACACTGCACCATCCAGTATAATATCACTACACCATCCAGTGTAATAACACACTGCACCATCCAGTATAATAACACATAGCGCCATCCAATATAATAATACACTGCACCATCCTGTGTAATAACGCACTGCACCATCCAGTACAATAACACTACACCATCCAGTGTAATAACACACTGCACCATCCAGTATAATAACACATAGCGCCATCCAGTATAATAACATTACACCATCCAGTGTAATAACACACTGCACCATCCAGTATAACAATACACTGCACCATCCAATACAATAACACACTGCACCATCCAGTATAACACATGGCGCCATCCAATATAATAATACACTGCACCATCCTGTGTAATAACACACTGCACCATCCAGTATAATAACACTACACCATCCAGTGTAATAACACACTGCACCATCCAGTATAATAACACATAGCGCCATCCAATATAATAATACACTGCACCATCCTGTGTAATAACGCACTGCACCATCCAGTACAATAACACTACACCATCCAGTGTAATAACACACTGCACCATCCAGTATAATAACACATAGCGCCATCCAGTATAATAACACTACACCATCCAGTGTAATAACACACTGCACCATCCAGTATAATAACACATAGCGCCATCCAATATAATAATACACTGCACCATCCTGTGTAATAACGCACTGCACCATCCAGTACAATAACACTACACCATCCAGTGTAATAACACATAGCGTCATCCAATATAATAACACACTGCACCATCCAGTATAATAACACTACACCATCCAGTGTAATAACAGAATGCAGCATTCAGTATAATGGCACACAGCACCATCCAGTTGAATAACGCACCGCACCAACCAGTATAATACATTGCACCCTCCAGTACAAGAACACACTTCACCATCCAGTACAATAACACACTGCACCATCCAGTGTAATAACACACTGCACCCTCCAGTATAATAACACACTGCACCCTCCAGTACAAGAACACACTGCACCATCCAGTACAAGAACACACTGCACCATCCAGTACAATAACACACTGCACCATTCAGTGTAATAACACACTGCACCATCCAGTGTAATAACACACTGCACCATCCAGTGTAATAACACACTGCACTATCCAGTGTAATAACACACTGCACTATCCAGTGTAATAACACACTGCACCATCCGGTATAATAATACATTGCACCATTTGGTGTAATAAAACACTGCACCATCCAATATAACATACTGAACCATCCACTATAATAACACACTGCACCATCCAGTATAATAATACATTGCACCATCCAGTGTAATAACACACTGAACCATCCAGTACAATAACACACTGCACCAACCAGTATAATAATACATTGCAACATCCAGTGTAATAACACACTGCACCATCCAGTACAATAACACACTGAACCATACAGTATAATAACACACTGCACCAACCAGTATAATAATACATTGCAACATCCAGTATAATAACACACTGCACCAACCAGTATAATAATACATTGCAACATCCAGTATAACAACACACTGCACCATCCAGTGTAATAAAACACAGGGCCATCCAGTATAATAACACATTGCACCATCCAGTATGATAACACACGCAGTATAATACACTGCACCATCCAGTCCAAAGCACTGCACCATCCAGTATAATAACACACAGCCCCAAGCAGCATAATGCACTGCACCATCCAGTGTAATCACATACTTCACCATCCAGTCTAATACCCTGCACCATCCTGTATAATATTACACTGCACAATCCTGTATAATAACACACAGCACCTTCCAGTGTAATAACACACAGGCAAGGGCTCTCCCTGGGCCTCCCAGCCACCCTCACCCCCCAATGGAAGAACCCTGACCTGCCTAGGTACAGGGCTTGTCCCTCTCCTCCCATGGGCTATGCTTGCGTGTGTGCCCCTGGCAAGTTCCCTTCGCCCGGTTCCTGATTTTGAAAAGCACTTGCCAATCTCACCGACATGAGGGGGGATATTCCGAATGTGGGGGGAATAACATTAAAGTATAATTATAATTTATTGAAATTGTAATGTTGGGAACCTTGTTACGTCACTCGTGGCGGGTGGGGAGATTTTGATAAGGTCTCATCGGCAAGATTCTCGTTTTATTCGTCTCATGGGATTTTGCGCCCAGGTCGCCGTTTGCACTCGCAGACCCAAAATCGCAGTGTACACTATTTTTGTGTACAGTAGCAAATTCCTCATTCTCATCTCTCATCCCTCACTGAGTGAAGGCTTTGTCCCCCAGTGTCAGCCGGCTGCCCCTGTAGTTTTGTTCTCTTTTGCAGTCAGCTTGTGGTTGACACAGCTTGTCACACAGCTGGACACTCGGATCAAACATGCCAAGGCCTTGTTGAAATCTAGTGGGCCAGACGTTACGATGAGAAATAGCTCACCCTGCCTGCCCAGCGGAGTCTGGAGTCTCAGTACTGTTGTTGCACAGCGGCTGCAGACGTTCAACAGCTTGAGCATGCAGTTGAATGCTCCGACTGTGTCCTCGGCTTATGGATGTGGGGGTGGGGAGGCGGGGGGCGGAGGGCAGCCACAGTCGGAGAACCCCAGCTGTTTTGTCACAATGACTTACAGCTTCCTACAACCTTACATTGAGAACCCAAACAATGACGTAGCTGGGGACAGGAGGTGAGTCAGTACAGCATCACCTCAGCAACATGCCCCAAGGGGCTTGTCCACTGAAGGCTCTCCAGGTTTGCCCTGTCTCCAGTAATTAAAGATTAATATGCTGCCGCACACTGTTCCGAAGCACACACTTATGGGAAAAATCAAAGGAAGATTGGGAAAATTATGTCCTTTTTCTTTCATTTTGTTACAGGAATGAATTATTGGAGATGGGAAAATAAAGCTGCCCGGTGGGCTCACTTGGTGCTAGGTGGTCAACTCGTGAAAACTCCAGGATATGCCCGGCGAGAGTCGGCAATCCTATCGTTCAGAAATCTACAGGTTTTGAATTTTCTTCAAGATGCCACTCACGAGTGTGCAACTCCATCAAAGGAGCAGGGAATAGTCAGAACGCAGAAACGGGTCATTAATCCCACCAGATACATTACACATGATGCTACAACTCCGCTACGACTCTCACCAATTTTTACTGATGCACCATAGGAAGCTTGCCGCAGGAAACTACAAAGGGTCGTGAACGAAGCCCAGTCCATCACGCAAACCAGCCTCCCATCCATTGACTCCGTCTACACCTCCCGCTGCCTCGGCAAAGCAGCCAGCATAATCAGGGACGCCCACGCACCCCGGACATACTCTCTTCCACCTTCTTCCATTGGTAAAAAGATACAAAAGTCTGAGATCACGTACCAACTGACTCAAGAACAGCTTCTTCCCAGCTGCCATCAGACTTTTGAATGGACCTACCTTATATTAAGCTGATCTTTCTCCTGCACCCTAGCTATAACTGTAACATTATATTCTCCTTTCCTGCTCCCTGATATTCTCTATGAATGGTATACTTTGTCTGTATAGTGCATAAGAAACAATACTTTTCACTGTATCCCGGTACATGTGACAATAATAAATCAAATCAAATCAAATCAAACATCTTTCCTGGTGGACATAAAGTCTCTGTTCTGGTTTAATTCTAGTGAAGGCGAGAATTGTCCACATGTGTGAAACATCCTACGTTCCTTTCCACCATTCATCCGTTAACATCACAGTGGCCAATTATTGGGATCGATTGCCAGATGGTAAATCTTTGTAAGTCCCAGCTTCAGCCTCATATGAAGTACTGTGTCCAATTTGGGGCACCTCTCTTTAGAAAGGTTGCAGAGTAGACTTACTCAAACGACACCAGGGATGGAAGACTTCAGTGACGTGGAGAGAATGGCGACATTGAGAATTGTCACATATTGCAAGACCTGAGCATTTTGATATATTACACTCACTGCTGCCCCCTCTGTTGGAGATACATAAATAAAAAATGGTTGCCTGCAGCTCAGCATGTGTTGGTCAGTGCAGTACCTGATAGAAAGATGGCAACACGGCTGGGATTAAATTGTCCTTTACTTTTCGTCTGAGTAATTAAGGATTGAAGAACAATGTGACACCTTTTTGGCACTCCTGGAATTGATTTAAAGGAGGGTCCCAGGGTCGAAGGGTCAATGACCCGGGGGAATAGGTTGAGTGAGAGGGGGAAAGTTTAAAAGAGATGTAAGGGGCAGTTTTTCACACAGAGGGGTGGTGAATGCCTGGAATGCGCTGCCGGAGGAGGTGGTGAAAGCAGATTCTATAACAATGTTCAAGATTTGCTGGAGTTTAGAAGAGTGAGAGGGGATCTCATAGAAACTTATAAAATTCTAAGTGTTAGACAGGGTAGATTCAGAAAGAATGTTCCCAATAGCGGGGGAATCCAGAACTAGGGGGTCCTAGTTTGAGGATAAGGGGTAAACCTTATAGAACTGAGGTGCGGAGAAATGTCTTCACCCGGAGGGTGGTGAATGTGTGGAATTCACGACCAGAGAATGTAGCTGAGGCCAAAATGTTGTCTGATTTCAAGAAGAAATTAGATATAGCTCTTGGGGCTAAAGGGATCAAGGGATATGGGAGGAAGGGAGGATCAGGATATTGAATTCGATGATCAGACATGAACAAAATGAATGGTAGAGCAGGCTTGAAGAGCCGAATGGCCTCCTCCTGCTTCTAGTTTCTATATAAGAGGCATCTGGATAGATATATGAATAGGCAGGGAATAGAGGGATATGGACCACGTAGAGGCAAGAAAATATTAGATGAGAGAAGCATCTGTGTCAGCACAGACTTGGTGGGCGGAAGAGCCTGTTCCTGTGCTGTACTGTTCTTTGTTCTTTATGGTTTCAACAATTTGACAAAATTGCTCCATCTGCACCTCATATGCAAAAGTCGGGGGAATTTGTCTGTCCCGCCCACCATGGGAATTGTCGTGGGGTGGGGGGGGGGGGGGGGGGGGGGGGTTGGGTGGGGGGCGGGGGGGAGGCGGGGGAACCATGTAAAGGTCAGTTGACCTCGGGCAGGATTTTCTGGTTTTGGGGCAAGCATGAGTGGAAATAAATCCCAGTGAGAATGGTATGCAAATGAAACAAATTAGTGTTGAATATATACCTAGGGACAATGGGGAAATTCAACCCTAATAAAGTGGACTGCTGTAATTACGACCAAAGGTTACACCTTTGGAAGTGGTCGAGAACTTCAATTTTCTATGTATTCAGATCACCAACAGCTTCTCCTGGTCACTCCTAGCAGACACCCATGCCTCTACTCGAAGGAAATTTGGCATGTCCGATTCAACTCTCACCAGTTTTTACAGATACACCATAGAAAGCATTCTTTTTGCATTTATTACAGCTTGGTATGGCTCCTGCTCTGACCAAGATGGCAAGAAACTATAAAACATAGAACATAGAACATAGAACATTACAGCGCAGAACAGGCCCTTCGGCCCACGATGTTGCACCGACCAGTTAAAAAAAAACTGTGACCCTCCAACCTAAACCAATTTCTTTTCGTCCATGAACCTATCTACGGATCTCTTAAACGCCCCCAAACTAGGCGCATTTACTACTGATGCTGGCAGGGCATTCCAATCCCTCACCACCCTCTGGGTAAAGAACCTACCCCTGACATCGGTTCTATAACTACCCCCCCTCAATTTAAAGCCATGCCCCCTCGTGCTGGATTTCTCCATCAGAGGAAAAAGGCTATCACTATCCACCCTATCTAAACCTCTAATCATCTTATATGTTTCAATAAGATCCCCTCTTAGCCGCCGCCTTTCCAGCGAAAACAATCCCAAATCCCTCAGCCTCTCCTCATAGGATCTCCCCTCCATACCAGGCAACATCCTGGTAAACCTCCTCTGCACCCTCTCCAAAGCCTCCACATCCTTCCTGTAATGTGGGGACCAGAACTGCACACAGTACTCCAAGTGCGGCCGCACCAGAGTTGTGTACAGTTGCAACATAACGCTACGACTCCTAAATTCAATCCCCCTACCAATAAACGCCAAGACACCATATGCCTTCTTAACAACCTTATCTACTTGATTCCCAACTTTCAGGGATCTATGCACACATACACCTAGATCCCTCTGCTCCTCCACACTATTCAAAGTCCTCCCGTTAGCCCTATACTCAACACATCTGTTATTCCTACCAAAGTGAATTACCTCACACTTCTCCGCATTAAACTCCATCCGCCACCTCTCGGCCCAACTTTGCAACCTGTCTAAGTCTTCCTGCAAACTACGACACCCTTCCTCACTGTCTACCACACCACCGACTTTGGTGTCATCAGCAAATTTGCTAATCCACCCAACTATACCCTCATCCAGATCATTAATAAATATTACAAACAGGGTTTGTAAAGGGTCGTGAATGAAGCCCAGTCCATCACGCAAACCAGCCTCCCATCCATTGACTCCATCTACACTTCCCGCTGCCTCGGGAGAGCAGCAGCATAATTCAGGACCCCTTGCAGCCCGGACATTCCCTCTTCCATCTTCTTCCATCGGGAAAAAGATGCAAAAGTCTGAGGTCACATACAAACCGACTCAAGAACAGCTTCTTCCCTGCTGCCATCAGACTTTTGAATGGACCTACTATATATTAAGCTGCTCTTTCTCTACATCCTATCTGTAACTACAACATTATATTCTGCACCCTCTCCTTTCCTTCGCTCCTATGTACTCTATGAACGGTATGTTTTGTCTGTATAGCGCACAAGAAACAATACCTTTCACTCTATCCCAATACATGTGACAATCATAAATCAAATCAAATGTTTGACTAACATGAATAAGTTGGAGATGTGGGTTTAGTAAATGTTCTCCTCGCCATAATGGCGCCAGATGCTGTGGAGATGGTGTCCAACCAGACAAAATAGCTACGCTGATAGTAATCAGATTCTGCACTCACTGCATGACTCAGAATGAGATGGCTCTGAGAATTACATTCCAGGAAATGGTGTCTTTTCTGCACAAGATTAATTATTGTAAATCAGCAGATCCATGTCCTTCTGCAGCAAGACCTGCACGATGTTCAGGCTTAAGCTGATAAGTGGCAAGTAATGCTCACGTCACACAAGTGTGAAGTAATGACCATTCCCAGGAAGAGAAAATTTACATTTAATGGCATTACCATCTCTCCACTATTAACATCCTGGGAATTAGCATTGACCAGAAACTGAACTGGGCTAGCCGTATAAATATTATGGCTACAAGAGCAGGTCAGAGGCTAGGAATTCTGTGGAGAGTAACTCACCTCCTGACTCCCCAAAGCCTGTCCACCTACAAGGCACAAGTCAGGAATGTGATGGAACACTCTCCACTTGCCTGGATGAAAGCAGCTCAAGAAGCTCCACGTCATCCAGGACAAAGCAGCCCGGTGATTGGCACCCCATCCATCACCTTCAACATCGATCCTCTTCACCACCAATACACAGTGGCAGCAATGTGCCCTGTCTACAAGATAGGATACTGCAGCAACTCACCTTCATCAGGAAGGCTCCTTAATCAGCACCTTCCGAACCATCTCTACCAACGAAAAGGACAAGGGCAACAGATACATGGGAACACCACCACCTGCAATTTCCCCCCCCCAAGCCACACAACGGTGGCACAGTGGCTAGCACTGCTGCCTCACAGCGCCAGGGATCAATTCCCAGCTTGGGACACTGTCTGTGTGGATTTCCTCCGGGTGCTCCGGAGCAGCACGGTAGCACAGTGATTAGCACTGCTGCTTCACAGCTCCAGGGACCTGGGTTTGATTCCCGGCTTGGGTCACTGTCTGTGTGGAGTTTGCACATTCTCCTCGTGTCTGCGTGGGTTTCCTCCGGGTGCTCCGGTTTCCTCCCACAGTCCAAAGATGTGTGGGTTAGGTTGATTGGTCATGCTAAAACATTGCCCCTTAGTGTCCTGAGATGTGTAGGTTAGAGGGATTAGCGGGTAAATGTGTAGGGATATGGGGGTAGGGCCTGGGTGGGATTGTGGTCGGTGCAGACTCGATGGGCTGAATGGCCTGTTTCTGCACTGTATGTTTTTTATTCTATGATTTCTCCGGTTTCCTCCCACAGTCCAAAGATGTACAGGTTAGGTGGATTGGTCATGCTAAACTGAACTGCCCCTTAGTGTCAGGGGGACAAGCTAGGGTAAATGCATGGGGCTATGGGGATAAAGCCTGGGTGGGACTGTGGTCGGTGCAGGCTCAATGGGCCAAATGGTTTCCTTCTGCACTGTAGGATTCTATGATTCTCAAATCTATGAACACTTTGGCATAGAACTACATTACCAAACCTTCAGTGTCGCTGGATCAAAATCCTAGAACATTCTTCCTAACTCCAAAAAGCTGTTCACTAAATTGCATCAACATTTGTTATCAAGATGATCACCGACAACTCTTCCTTGGTTTCTGACTGAAATGAAGCTGACGGGTACCTTACGGGAATTTTCACAGTAACATCATTGCAGTGTTAGTGTAAGCCTACTTGTGACTAAAAAATAAAATTATCTAATCACAGGGACTGCAGCAGATCAAGAACGCAGCTCACCAGTACCTTCTCAGGGGCAATTAGGGATGGACAATAGATGCCAGTCTAGTCAGCGACGCCCACATCCCATGAAGGAATAAAAAAAAAGTGTGGATGTCACAGAATCATAGAATCATAGAATGTACAACATGGAGACAGTCCCTTCAGCCCAAACTGGTCCATGCCAACCAAAATGCCCATCTCAGCTAACCCCAGTTGCCTGCATTTGGCCCATATCCCTCTAAACCTTTCCTATCTGTCCAAATGCCTTTTAAATGTTGTCAATGTCCCTGCCTCAACCACTTCCTCCGGCAGCTCATTCCACATACGAATCACCCTCTGAGTAAAAAAGTTGCTCTTCAGGTTCCCATTAATTCTTTTCCCTCTTAACTTAAAACCTATGCCCTCTAGTTCTCGATTCCCCAACCCTGGGAAAAGGCTGAGTGCATTCACCCTATCCATGCCTCTCATGATCTTATACACCTCTATAAGATCACCCCTCAGTCTCCTACGCTCCAAAGAATAAAGTCCTAGACTGTCCAATCTCTCCCTATAACTCAGTCCCTTGAGTCCTGGCAACATCCTTGTAAATCTCTTCTGCACTCTCTCCAGTTTAATAACATCTTTCCTATAGCAAGGCGACCAAAACTGAACACAATTCTCCAGGTGCGGCCTCACCAACGTCCCACACCACTGCAACGTAATTCCCCAACTTCCTTTTAAAATTTCCCAAGAAGACTTATGCATTTTTGCGCCCAGGTTACCTGTGAATATCTTCACAGACACAAGTGACATGTCAGTGTCTCCCAGAGAGTAGAGTGAAGAACCTCTCAAGAATGTGGAGTTCAGCAGAGTGCTGAAAGAGATCATGAATGGCTGGTTTAAAGAGTGCAATGATGTGAATATCTGGAGTGTTTCACAAGTAGAAATTAATTGGGTGTAGATCAAGACGGTGTACCATTCTGGTCACCCTGTTATGGGAAAGACATCGATAAACATGAAGAGTGCAAAGAAGATTTACGAAGATGTTGCCAGGACTAGTGGGCCTGAGTTTTAGGGAGAGGTTGGCCAGGCTAGGGTTTTATTGCTTGGAAGGTAGGGGAATGAGGGGTAAGCTCATTGAGGTGTATAAAATCATGAGGGACATAGATAGGAAGAAGGCACATAGTCTTTTTCTCAGTGAAGGGGAATTGAAAACTAGAGGGCATAGGAAGAAGGTGAGAGGGGAAAGAATTAAAAGAGACCTGCGGGCAACTTCTTCACGCAGAGGGTGGTGCGTATATGGAATGGGTTGCCAGAAAAAGTGGTTGAGGCAGTTTAAAAGTAAAGTATATTTATTAGTCACAAGTAAGCTTACTTGAAATTACTGAATGAAGTTACTGTGAAATTAGGGGAATTTCACAGTAATTTTGTTGCAGTGTTAATGTAAGCCTTACTTGTGACAAATAAATAAACTTTTTTAAAAAACTTTAAATTCACACTGTAATGACTGTGAAAATCCCCTAGTCGCCACACTCCGGCACCTGTTCGGGTACACTGAGGGAGAATTTAACATGGCCAATGCACCCAACTTGCACATCTGTGGACTGTGGAAGGAAACCGGAGCACCCGGAGGAAACCCACGCAGACACGGGGAGAATGTGCAAACTCCACACAGATAGTGACTCAAGCCAAGAATTGAACCCAGGTCCCTGGCGCTGTGAGGCAGCAGTGCTAACCACTGTGCCACTGTTTTTGCTGCATTTGAATAAGTACATGGATGGGAAAGAATTAGAGGGATATGAGCCAAATGCGGGCAATTGGAACTAGCTGGGAGGGCACCACGGTCGGCATGGACCAGTTGAACTGAAGGGCCTGTTTCCATGTTGTACTGCTCTATGACTCGACGGCCATAATTTTTCTGTCCCGCCGCCAAGGGAATTGTAGTGAGCGAAGGGTGGACAATGGAAATGCCCGTTGACCTTGGGCGGGATTTTCTGATTTCGGGATGAGCAAAGCCGGAAAATCCCGTCCGATGACTCTAGGACTGTTTCCTATGGGGTTTAAGTGTTATTATCCGACCAAGAGTAAGATTGTCAGTGGAACTTCGACAAAAGCACAAAGGGATAGATTACATCATTGGGGAGGCCTAGTGGTATTATCGCTAGACTAATAATCCAGAATCCCAGGTAATGTTCTGGGGTAATGGGGTAATCCCAGGTAATGTTCAGGTTCAAATCCCGCCATGGCAGATGGTGGAATTTGAATTCGATAAAAAATATCTGGAATTAAGAATCTACTGATGACCATGAAACCATTGTCGATTGTTGGAATAACCCAATTGGTTCACGAATGCCATGAGGGAAGAAAATCTGTCTTCCTTAGCTGGTCTGTCCTACAAATGATTCCGGAGCCACAGCAGTGTGGCTGGCTCTCAACTGCCCTCGGGCAACTATGGATGGGCAATAAATGCTGGCCAGCCAGCGACACCCATGTCCCACGAATGAATAAAAAAATGAAAGTCTTAGCACAAAGCTATTTTTGGTCTCCAAAGGTACATAGAGATATGGAAGAGCTGATGTGTGTTCAGGCTGTGAAGTATGTCTCATAGCCAAACACAAGAGAAGTATGGGGATGAGTACATATCAATTTCTATGAAGTGGAAGAGAAGGAGCACCTTGTTTTGATCGATAGCCACAGCAGCTCCAATAAAGCTTGAGCCTAGGCCCCATGCCACAAGTGTCAAACCTGTTCAGTTTTTGAGAAGTTGGTTTGCAACTTATGGGTTACCAGAGCTGCTGCCCTCAGATAATGGTCCACAGTTAATATCAGAGGAGTTTAAAATATTTCCGAGTCAGAATGGAGTCTAATACCATTGCATCACCCAGCATTGAACACTGCGGCAGAAACAACTGGACACGTTTTATGAAGAGGTTTTAGAGTCATAGAAACTAGAAGCAGGAGTAGGCCATTCGCCCCTTTTTAGCCTGCTCCGCCATTCATTTTGATCATGGCTGAGCATCAAATTCAATAACCTGATTCCCCCCTTTCCCCCATATCCCTTGATCCCTTTAGCCCCAAGAACTATATCTAATTTCTTCTTGAAATCACACAACGTTTTGGCCTCAGCTACATTCTCTGGTAATGAATTCCACACATTCACCATTCTCAGGGTGAAGATATTTCTCCTCACCTCAGTCCTAAAAGGTTTACTCCTTATCCTCAAACTATGACCCCTAGTTCTGGACTCCCGCGCCATTGGGAACATTCTTTCTGAATCTATCCTGTCTAATCCTGTTGGAATTTTATAAGTTTCGATGAGATTCACCAGGATTCTGCCTGGGATTTAAGTTATGAAGAGAGGTTGGATAGGCGTGGATTGTTTTCATTGGAGTAGAGAAGACTGAGGGGCGACTTGTTTGAGGTGTACAAGATTATGAGAGGCATGGACAGAGTGGATAGAGAGCAACTGTTCCCCTCAGTTGAAGGTTCAGTCACATGGGACATAGGTTCAAGGCGAGGGGCAGGAGGTTTAGCGGGGGATGTGAGGAAAACATTTTTACCCAGAGGGTGATGACAGTCTGGAATGCGCCACCTGGGAGGGTGGTGGAGGCAGGTTGTGTCACATCCTTTAAAAAGTACCTGGATGAGCACTTGGCACATCATAACATTCAGGGCTATGTGCCAAGTGCTGGCAGATGGGATTCGGTGGGAGTTCAGGTGTTTCTAATGTGTCAGTGCGACTCGATGGGCCAAAGGGCCTCTTCTACGTTGTATGATTCTATGATTCTATGAGATCCCCTCACTCTTCTAAACTCCAATAAGTACAATCCTAACCAATTTAGTCTCCCCCTCATATGATGCAGATTATTTGCTTGAAAGAGGAAACCTGACAAAGGGAGAGCCTGATAAACCCCCGATGGTCCAAATCCCGCCTCCAGCCCCAAGTAGACGGCATGCTGGTACAGTGGTTAGCACTGCTGCCTCACAGCATCAGGTACCTGGGTTCAATTCCCGGCTTGGGTCACTGTCTGTGCGGAGTCTGCACGTTCTCCCCGTGTCTGGGTGGGTTCCCTCCGGGTGCTCCGGTTTTCTCCCACAGTCAGAAAGGTGCATTGGCCATGCTAAATTCTCCCTCAGTGTACCTGAGCAGGCGCTGGAGCGTGGCGACTGGGGGATTTTCACAGTAACTTCGTTGCAGTGTTAATGTAAGTCTACTTGTGACACTAATAAATAAACTTAAAAACTTAAAACTTAAAGTGGAAGTTAGGAAGTCAAAGAGAAACTGAATGTTTGTCGATATTATAGAATCCACCAGCACAGTAGTGTCAGGGTCTTTCCTTTAGGAGAATCAATCAATGCCATAGCCTCAACCATGAAGCACAGTTGGTAGCCAAAGTCAGGGTTGAGATTTGACACAGTCAGTAGTGTTGGGAGAGCAGACTTAAGCTAATAGATATGGAAAGCAATACCCAGACATAAGGAGAAAGAAGCCAGAAAGGTTAATTGAAACAAAGTTAATGAAATGTCCCTTCCAATGTAGGAAGGAGGACGAAGTTGTTATTTTCATTATTTCTTGGCAAATGATGGTACTTTTGTTAAACAGATACTGGTGTTAGGGAGAAACATTTCTTTCTCATGTAAATTAAGTCTGAAGTTTATTTATTATTGTCACAAGTCGGCTTACATTAACACTGCAATGAATTTACACTGAAAATCCCCTAGTCGCCACACTCCGGCACCTGTTCGGGTACACTGAGGGTGAATTTAGCACGGCCAATGCACCTAACCAGCACTTCTTTTGGACTGTGGGAGGAAACCGGAGCACCCGGAGTCAACCTACGCAGACACGGAGAGATCGTGCAGACTCCATGCAGACAGTGACCCAAACCGGAAATCGAACCCGGGTCTTTGGCGCTGTGAGGCAGCAGTGCCAACCACTGTGCCACCGTGCCGCCCATATTACTCTGGAATTTTGTTTTTGTTCATTCATGAGACATGGGCGTCGCTGGCTGGCCAGCATTTATTACCCATTCCTGGTTGGCCTTGAGAAGGTGGTGGTGAGCTGCCTTCTTGAATCGCTGCAGTCCATCTGGTGTGGATTCACCCACAATTATGGCCGGAACTTTACAGTCCCACCTGCCACAGGAATCTGAGCGGGCGAGGGGCAGGGCATGGAAAGGTCCATTGACTTCGGACTGGATTTTAGGACTTTGGAACAAGTGCGGCTGTAAAACCCGCCCTACAAGTCCCATATGTTTTGCTTGTTTTCACGAAAACAAGTATGCAACGCAACCTGGTAAAATTCCAGCGGTTGCTAATGTTGCACTCGTCAAACAGTATTCTGGGAAGTTGTGTATATGCACCATTTTATATTTTGATATAGAAACCTTTTTTGGAAATGTGGAGGGAGTATGGTATTGCAAATGTTGCGCATTTTATCATGTTGCCCTCATAGGGGCAACAGACCCAACTCTGGGTCTGTACTCATTGGAGTTTAGAAAGATGAGGGGGGATCTTATTGTAACCTACAGGATACTGCGAGGCCTGGATAGAGTGGACGTGGAGAGGATGTTTCCACTAGTCGGGAAAACTAGAACCAGAGGGCACAACCTCAGGCTAAAGGGACGATCCTTTAAAACAGAGATGAGGAGGAATTTCTTCAGCCGGAGAGTGGTGAATCTGTGGAACTCTTTGCCGCAGATGGTTGTGGAGGCCAGGTCATTGAGTGACTTTATGACAGAGAGAGATAGGTTCTTGATTAATAAGGGGATCAGTGGTTATGGGGAAAAGGCAGGGGAACGGGGATGAGAAAAATATCAGCCATGATTGAATAAAGACTAATGGGCTGAGTGACCTAATTCTGCTCCCATGTCTTATGGTCTTATATCATTCGCAAAAGGGTGGTAAAAGGGGGAGTAGTGCCAATTAGGGACCTAAAAGGGAATTTACACATGGAGGCTGGGGCATAACTGAGATATTAAATGAATCCTTCGCATCCATCTTTCCCAAGGATGTCGATGCTACCCAGGCCATGGAGACAGGCAAGGAAATTCTGTCCCTAGAAGAGTTCAAAATTGATAATGAGGAAGTGTTGAATGGACTGTTAGCACTGAAAGTTGACAAGGCACCGGCACCTGATCTTAGAATCATAGAATCCCTACAGTGCAGAAGGAGGCCATTCGGTCCATTGAGTCTGCACAGGTCACAATCCCACCCCATGTATTTACCCTGCTAGTCCCCCTGACAGTAAGGGGCAATTTATCATGGCCAATCCACCTAACCCGCACATCTTTGGACATGATGACATGCATCCAAGGATATTGGAGGAAGTGAGAGTGGAAATTGCAGGGGCACTGGTCATAGTCTTCCAGTCAACTCTAGATTCAGGGGAGGCACCAGAGGACTGGAGAATTGCAAATGATACACCTTGTTCAAAAAAGATTGTAATGATAGCCCCAGCAATTACAGACCAGTCAGTTTATCATCAGTGGTGGGCAAGCTTCGAGAAACCATTATTCGGTATAGAGTTAGTAGTCACATAGAAAAATGTGGGTGGATTAGGAAGAGCCAGCCTAGATTTCTAAAGAGGAAATTGTGTTGATCTATTTTGCTGGAGTTTTTTGAGGAGGTAACTGAGGGTCGATGAGGGTAATGCTGTTGACGTAGTGTACATGGATTTCCAAAATATATTCAATATAGTATCACAGGATAGACTTGTAAGAAAAGTTATAGCTCATGGAATAAAAGGCACAGCAGCAACATGGATACAAAACTGACTGAATAATAGAGAGCAGAGTGTAACGGTCAATGGATATTTTTGGGCTGGAGGAAGGTTGTAGTGGGGTTCCCCATGGGCACAGCTTTTTTTTTATTCATTCGTGGGACATGGGCGTCGCTGGCTGGCCAGCATTTATTGCCCATCCCTAGTTGCCCGAGGGCAGTTGAGTCAACCACATTGCTGTGGCTCTGGAGTCACATGTTGGCCAGAACAGGTAAGGACGGCAGATTTCCTTCCCTAAAGGACATTAATGACCCAGATGTGTTTTTTTCTAACAATTGACAATGGTTTCATGGTCATCAGTAGATTCTTAATTCCAGCCATTGTTTATTGAATTCAAATTCCACCATCTGCTGTGGCGGGACACTTGCTTTTCCTGATTTATATTAATGATCTAGATCTTGGTGTACAGGGGACAATATTGGAATTTGCGAATGACACAGAACTTGGAAGTATTGTAAACTGTGAAGAGGATAGTGTAGAACTTCAAAAGAATATAGACAAGTTAGTGCAGTGGGCAGATAGGTGGCAGATAAAATTCAATGCAGAGAAATGTAAGGTGATTCATTTTGGTAGGAAGAACATGGAGAGACAATATAAAATAAAGGGTAAAATTCTTAAGGGGTCGCAGGAGCAGAGGGAGTATATGTGCACAGATCATTGAAGGTAGCAGGACGGTGGAGAGAAGTTAATGAAGGGGTATAGAGTACAAGAGCAAGGAGGTGATGCTGAAGTTATACAAGACACTAGTTAGACTTCAACTGGAGTATTGTGTACAGTTCTGGGCACCACACTACAGGAAGGATGTGAATGCATTGGATAGAGTGCAGAAGAGCTTTACAAGATTGATTCCAGGGATGAGAATCTTCAGTTATGAAGATATATTGGAGAGGTTGGAACTGTTCTCCTTGGAGAGAAAAAGGCTAAAAGGAGATTTAATCGAGATGTTCAATTATCATGAGGGGACTGGACAGAGTAGATAGGGAGAAACTGTTCCCACTTGTAAAAGGATCAAGAACAAGAGGCCGCAGGTTTAAAGTGATTTGCAAAAGAAGAAAATGTGATTTGAGAAAAAACACAAGTGATTGGGGTCTGGAATGCACAGCCTGGAAGTGTGGTGGAGGCAGGTTCAACAGAGGCATTCAAGAAGGCATTGGATGATTATTTCATAGAATCCCTACAGTGCAGAAGGTGGCCATTTAAGTTAAGTCTGTACCGACAAAAAGACCACCCAGGCCCTATCCCCTTAACCCCATCTATTTATCCTGCTAGTCCCCCTGACACTAAGGGGCAATTTATCATGGCCAATCATCTCTGGTCTGTGGGAGGAAACCGGAGCACCTGGAGGAAACCCACGCAGACAAGGCGAGAAGGCAAAAATTCCACACAGACAGTGAGCCAAGGCTGGAATTGAACCCGGGTCCCTGGCGCTGTGAGGCAGAAATGCTAACCACTGTACCACACATGCCATGAGAAACAATGGACATGGGGCACGGGGAAAGGCAGGGGAATGGCATTCAGTCATGAAGCTCATTTGGAGTGTCAATGTAGACACGATGGGCCAAATGGCCTCCTTTTGAAGTGTAACAATTCCGTGATTCTGCGTGATTCTCTGCTGCCCTCTGTGTTGGGGAGGTATAAATAAAGTTAGTTCAAAAAGGTTGCCTGGAGCTGAGCAGATGTCAGCCTCACTGAACACAAGACACAAGATTGTCAGCCTTCGAGCAGAGAAGGTTAAGTGAAGATCAAACAGAGTTCAAGTTGACAAAGGATTTTGACAGAACAAATAAAAAGAATCTGCTTCTCCAGGCAGGAAAATTGTGAATTGGAGAAGATAATTGGCAAAGGAACCCGAGGGAGGATGTGGAGGATTTATTATTGCCCGGTGAGTTGTTACAATGTGAAATGCACTGCCTGATAGGGTAGTGGAAGCTGATTCTCTTGTTACGTTCAAAATGGAATTGGAGAACTAACTGAAGGGATAGACCAAGCACGCTGATGGGGGAAGAGCGGGAGAGTGAGACTAATAGATAGAGTCAACACAGGAAATTTGGCATGTCAGCTACGACTCTCTCCAACCTTTAGGCAGCATAGAAAGCATTCTTTCTGGTTGTATCACAGCTTGGTATGGCTCCTGCTCTGCCCAAGACCACAAGGAACTTGGGCAGAAAAGTTGTGAATGTAGCCCAATCCATCACGCAAACCAATCTCCCATCCATTGACTCTGTCTACACTTCCCGCTGCCTTGGCAAAGCAGCCAGCATAATTAAAGACCCCACGCACCCCGGACATTCTCTCTTCCACCTTCTTCCTTCGGGAAAAAGATACAAAAGTCTGAGGTCACGTACCAACCAACTCAAGAACAGCTTCTTCCCTGCTGCTGTCAGACTTTTGAATGGACTTACCTTGCATTAAGTTGATCTTTTTCTACACACTAGCTATGACTGTAACACTACATTTTGCACTCTCCCATTTCCTTCTCTATGAACGGTATGCTTTGTCTGTATAGCACTCAAGGAACAATACTTTTCACTGTATGTTAATACATGTGACAATAATAAATCAAATCAAAAAAAATCAAATCAAGGTACCACAGAATAAGTAGGTCCAAACAGAAAAATAGCAACTTTAAGATGATCTATAGTAGCTATTCACTTGCTGTTGGAAATGAACAAAGAAGAAAAGAGCAAAGAACAAAGAACAGCACAGCACAGGCACAGGCCCTTCGGCCCTCCAAGCCTGGTCCGATCATGAAGCCTGCCTAATGAAAACCTTATGCACGTAGGGAGTCCATATCCTTCCATTCCCATCCTATTCATATATTTGTCTCGATGCCCCTTAAATGCCGCTATCGTAACTATACTGCAGACAGGACAATGTAGTGCAATGCTCCCAGAGGATGGTGGTTTCACTGTTTTTTAAATTTATTTATTATTGTCACAAGTAGGCTGTGAAGTTACAATGAAGTTACAGTGAAAATTCCCTCGTCGCCACAATCCGGGCTTGTTTGGATACACAGGGAGAACTTAGCACAGAATCAAAGAATCCCTACAGTGAAGAAGGGAGCCATTTGTCCCATCGAGTCTGCACCAACTACAATCCCACCCAGGCCCTATTCCCGCAATCCCTCATATTTTACCCTGCTAATCCCCCTAACACTAAGCGTCAATTTAGCATGGCCAATGCACCTTCCCAGCACGTCTTCCGGACTGTGGAAGGGAACTGGAGCACCCGGAGGAAATCCACATAGATACGGGGAGAACATGTGACAGTGACCCAAGCCGGGAATCGAACCCAGGTCCCTGGCGCTGTGAGGCAGCAGGGAGAAGGACAGGAGCAGGAACATATGATGGATGGAAGACAGTTAAACAAACAATGGGAGGAGGAGGCTCCACAAACATCCCAAACTTCAGTGATGGTGGAGTCAAGCATGTGAGTGTAAAGGACAAGTCTGAAGCATTTGCAAACATCTTCAACCAGAAGTGCCAAGTGGATGCTCCGTCTCTGCTGCCTCCTGTGGTCTCAAGTGCCACTTTTCAGACAATTTGATTCACTCCAGTGATATCGAGAGACGGCACTGGATACAGCAAAAGCTATGAGTCTTGACAACATCGCATGGTGGCACAGTGGTTAGCACTGTTGCCTCACAGCGCCAGGGACCCGGGTTCGATTCCCGGCTTGGATCACTGTCTGTGCGGAGTCTGCACTTTCTCCCCATGTCTGCGTGGGTTTCCTCCGGGTGCTCTGGTCTCCTCCCACAGTCCGAAAGACGTGCTGGTTAGGTGCATTGGCCGTGCTAAATTCTCCCTCAGTGTACCCGAACAGGCCCGGAGTGTGGCGACGAGGGGATTTTCACAGTAACTTCATTGCAGTGCCTACTTGTAAGTGCCTACTTGTGACACTGATCAATAAATTTTAAACATCCTGACAGTGTTGCAGAAAACTTCTGCTTTTAGCGAGGTGTTCTGGAACAGCCACTGATATCTAGCCGATAATGTGGAAAATCATTTAGCTATGCCCTGTACATAGCCAATTACTACCTCATCTCCTCTCCTCGCAATCATCTGCAAAAGATGGAAGGCGTCATGACATTTGTTTTCATTTATTCATGGACATAACTGACAAGACCAGTACTTGTTGCCCATTTCAAACTGCCCTGCTGGGCCATGTCAGAGAGAGGTATGAGTGAACCACATTGCTGTGGTTCTGGAGACACATGTAGGCCAGACAAGGTAAGGATAGCAGACTTCCTTCCCTAAAGACCATTAGTGAACCAGATGGGTTTTTATGGAAATCAAGGATGGTTTTGTGGTCACGATTCCTGAGACTAGCTTTTCAATTCCAGATGTATTAGTTGAATTTGAATTCCACCAGCAGCCGTGGTGGATTTGAACCCAAGTCGCCAGAGCATTCTAGAATCTCTACTGTGCGGAAGGAGACCATTTGGCCCATCGAGCCTGCACCGACTATCTGACAGAGTGTCTTATCCAGGCCCTCTACCCCACCCTATCCACATAGCCACACACATTCACCACGACTAATCCACCTAACCTCTGGACACTATGGCTGGAAGTCTACCATCTCGCCCACCACGGAATCGGGCAAGTGTCCGACAACGGAAATCCCACCTGAAAGGACAATTTAGCGTGGCCAATCCACCTAGCCCGCACATCTTTGGACTGTGGGAGAAAACGGAGCACCCGGAGGAAACCCACGCAGACACGGGGAGGACATGCGGACCCCACACATACAGTGACCCAAGGCTGGAATTGAACCTGGGTCCTTGGTGCTGTGAGGCAGCAGTGCTAACCACTGTGCCACCATGCCGCCTACAGCCTGGCCCTCTGGATTCTGAGTCTAGTGACATTAGCACAAGACCACCATCGACCATGTGCTATCAAGTATAGCAAGTATATCTTCTATAGTATAAGTGCCGCTACTGAGCATAAGTGCCGAGCAATCACCATGACCAAAATGAGAGAAGCCATCCATCTTTTCTTGATGTTTAATTGCTGAAGCTGCAGGTGTTTAAAAAAAAAGGGTGGCATGGACAAGTTGGGCCGAAGGGCCTGTTTCCATGCTGTAAACTTCTATGACTCTATGTTCATACCCAGGGGGCTTGTCCTCTGCAATGAAAGGGAACATGTCCAGGCATTGCGACCTGTTTGAATTGAACAAAGCATGGAACAATAGTTCCCTGGTACATCCTTCATGGCAACTCCTTGACCAATCAGAGTCGACTTGCCAACCAATCAAGAGTCGACCTACCAACCTTTTCTCAAGCAATATAAATTGTTTGAAATTTGGTATTCTTGCAACTGTCCAGGTGAGTGCAAGACGTAAAGCTTCGACAGCATGTCTCTTTTTTTTCCAGCAATACTCAAGTTCCTTACTTCCAAGTGACTGTAAAGATAATGTAGCAGAATATTAGCCATTAGCTCAATGGTAGAGCAATCTCCACTCAAGCTATTCGGTCACTGGGTCCAGTTCCACTCCAGAAACTTGTGTCTATAAATCAAGCCGACACTTCAGTGCAGTACTGAAAGAAACCTTTCATCTTTGGTGAGACATCAAATCGTGTCCCATCCGAACTGTGGCACGGTGGCACAGTGGTTATCGCTGCTGCCTCACAGTGCCAGGGACCCAGGTTCGATTCCTGGCTTGGGTCACTGTCTATGTGGAGTCTGTACATTCTCCCCGTGTCGGCGTGGGTTTCCTCCAGGTGCTCCGGTTTCCTCCCAAAGTCTGAACAACGTGCAGGTTAGGTTGATTGGCCGTGCTAAATTCTCCCTCAGTGTACCCGAACAGGTGCCAGAGTGTGACGACTGGGGGATTTTCACAGTAACTTCATTGCAGTGCTAATATAGCTACTTGTGACGTTAATAAATAATAAAAATAAATAAAATAACTCTCAGGTGGATGTAAAAGATCCCATGGCACAATTTCAAAGAAGAAGAGGTATGTTCTCCCCGGTGTCCTGGCTAATATCTCAGCCATGATGTGGAGATGCCGGCATTGGATTGGGGTAAACACAGTAAGGAGTCTAACAACACCAGGTTAAAGTCCAACAGGTTTATTTGGTAGCAAACGCCACTAGCTTTCGGAGCGCTGCTACCAAGTAAACCTGTTGGACTTTAACCTGGTGTTGTTAGACTCCTTGCTGTAATATCTTAGCCTCAGACAACATCACAAAAACACGCGCTGGAATTCTGCCATCCCGCCTGCCACTGGAATTCTAGCTGCGGTAGGGAGGGGAGGGGAGGAGGAGAGAAGAGAAATAGGGGAGAGAAGGCAAGGGAGAATTAGTTTGATTGGCCATGCTAAATTGACCGTAGTGTCAGGGGCTTAGCAGGGTAAATATGCGGGATTACGGGAAAAGGGCCTGGGTGGGATTGATGGGCTGAATGGCCTCCTTCTGCACTGTTGGGATTCTATGATTCTAGAATTCTAACGTTCGGGGTATGGGCATTTTAAATAGAACTGAGACAAAGCAGGGAAAATTTTCAAGGTGAAGAGAGAGAGTGTGGGAGAATTCTAAGTGGGAGAGAAGAGAGGAAGGGAGTATTGTAAATGTGAGGGGAGAGAGAGCAGGGGGATTGTAAATGTGAGAGAGACAGAGTGGGAGGGATTATAAATGTGGGAGAGAGAGAGAGCGGGGGGATTGTAAATGTGAGGGGAGAGAGAGCGGGGGATTGTAAATGTGAGGGGAGAGAGAGGGGGGATTGTAAATTTGAGGGGAGAGAGAGCGGGGGATTGTAAATTTGAGGGGAGAGAGAGCGGGGGATTGTAAATGTGAGGGGAGAGAGAGCGGGGGATTGTAAATGTGAGGGGAGAGAGAGCAGGGGAATTGTAAATGTGAGGGAGACAGAGCGGGAGGGATTATAAATGTGAGGGAGGGAGAGTGTGGGGGAATTGTAAATGTGAGGGAAGAGATAGAGCAGAAGGGAATAGATTGTAAATGGGAGATGGGGGTGGGGTCAGGGACTCGGAAGGAAATCGCAAACTAATGTGGGGATTGGCTCCAGTGTAATGGGAGGAACAACAGTGGTGAAAGACTGTCTATCTCTCTCAGCTTAGAGAGCGGTGGGCAATGTGAGGCTTTAAGACTGCAGTTTCTGCAGATAGTGTTCTGCGAGTGGGTGCATGGTGGGGACCCCCATGCTGCACTATTCTCACCCGACCATACACATCAATATAGTCACCAGAAATCACTAAATGGCAAGAAGAAGCATGGAGGCCTATCGGGCAGCTGGGCAAATTGGGAGCGTTGGAAAGGGAAATCAGTGAAGTAATTTTTTTAAGGGAGTGATTCCGATATTCCGAGCTGCGGAAAAGACTGGTGGGCCAGTACGTTAACCTGCTGCTGGGGCACGTTCACCTTCCCCAGCTAGCTGCCCAATATCAGTCACTTGCACCGTGCATTTAACAATGTGAAACGCCTCCAAGTCACTTCACAGTAGCTCTATCAGATAGCACTCGATTCCAACTCAAAAAACGAGCAATTAGAACAGGTGGCCAGATCCTTACTCAAAATGTGAGTATTAAGGAGCACCAGAGAGGAGAGGTCTGGGGAGGCAACTCTGAGCTCACGGCTTAGGCAGCTAAAGGACAGCTGGAGTGATTAAAGTTGGTGATGTTCAGGAGGCCAGTACTGGAGGAGCACAGATAGCACAGGGTTGCAGGGCTGGAGACTTGTCTTATTCATTCCTAGACTGTGGGTTTCGCTGACTAGGCCAGCACTTACTGCCCATCCCTAAATGCCCTTGAGCAGGTGGTATTGAGTCACCTCATTGAACCACTACAGTCCATGTGGTGTAATTACACCCACAGTGCCAGGCAATGACCATCTCCAACAAGAGAGGATCTAACCATCATCCCTTGATATTCAATGGCATTACTATTGCTGAATCCCCTACTATCAATATCCTGGGGGTTATCATTGACCAGAAGCTGAACTAGACTAGGCATATAAATACTGTGGCTACCAGAGCAGGTCAAATAGCTAAGAATCCCGCAGTGAGTTACTCACCTCCATACTCCCCAAAGCCTGTCCATCTACAGAGCACAAGGGGTGGCATGGTGGCACAGTGGTTAGCACTGCTGCTTCACAGTGCCAGGGACCCGGGCTCGATTCCTGGCTTGGGTCACTGTGTGTGCGGAGTCTGCATCTTCTCCCCATGTCTGCGTGGGTTTCCTCCGGGTGCTCTGGTTTTCTCCCGCAGTCCGAAAGACGTGCTGGTTAGGAGCATTGGCCGTGCTAAATTCTCCCTCAGCTAAATTCTCCCCAACAGGTGCCAGAGTGTGGCGACTAGGGGATTTTCACATTAACTTTATTGTAGTGTTAATGTAAGCCTCGTTGTGACACTACATAAACTTTAATTTAATTTAATTTGATTAAGTCAGGAGTGTGATGGAATACTCTCTTGCTTGAATGAATGCAGCTCCAACAACACTCAAGAGGTTTGACACCATCCAGGACAAAGCAGCTTGCTTGATTGGCACCCTTTGACAATCAATTCCTCTGCCACCGACGAACAGTGGCAGCAGTGTGCACCAATCGACAAGATACACGACTGTTGCTGAGTCAAAATTCTGCAATTCCCTCCCTATCAGCACCTCAGAGACTGCAGCGTTTCAAGAAGGCAGCTCACCACCACCTTCTGTAGGGCAACTAGGAATGGGCAATAAACGCTGGCCTAACCAGCGACGCTCACACCCCACAAAATGATTTTTTTTAAGAAGTGCAGTTCGGGAGGGAATTCCAGGATTTTGACCGAGCGAAGGTGCGGCGATATATTTCCAAATCAGGATGGTGAGTGGCTTGGAGGGGAACCTGCAGTTGGCCGTGCTCCCAGATATCCGCTGCCCTTGTCCTTCTAAAGATGAAAAGATATCTCCTCGCAGAGGTGGGGAGAAGGGAGGGACAAGGTCATGGAGGGAGTTGAAATTAAGGAGGGCAATTTTAAACCCGAGGCATTTGCGGACTGCAAACCAATGTAGCAAGGGATGCATTTACCTGGACAAGCTAACTGCTAGACCTTTGCTGTCCCCTGCAGCCCCTCCCCACATCCCAGGACACCACAAAATAAACAACCAACTCATGGTGAGAAATGGTGACGAGAAAGAGCATAAACGCGAATCATTTAACCGATGTCTCTTTGTACTTTTTCAAGTGTGTTGGGAGCCGCTGATACATCCAGTGTTGTTCCGGGCAGGTCAACAGTGTCCCTCCCTAATCGGGAGCCGCGTACTTCAGGACTCCTTCCTAATGGCATGGCGTTCCATGTGGGATTGCGCTCCCTGCCTCCCTCTCTCTCTCTCTCCCCCCACCACCCTCCACTCTTCCTCCGCCTTTTTTTAAATTCTTTTCCATGCAGCCAGCCCTGGCAGTTTAGTAGATCGCAATAAGTGCCCCATCAACATGTTAATCAAATTACTTATGAAGAGAAATTGACAGCTTTCATTAATTATACAAGATTATTCTAATTGCAAATTCAAATTTATTCATTTAGAACAGAAGGTATTCAGTAATATTTCACCAAATTTGCATATTAAATGGGGATGCTAGTGTATTATGTATGATAATGTATGCACACTTTCTTTATTTTTAACTTGCAGGCCATATGTGCGGCTGCCTCTTAAGTAGGTGAAAAAGTCTGAACGTGTTTAATTTTTCTGACAAACACAAGACTGGGGCCTGTCAACTGCTGTAAGTCCTGTGCCAATCTTCATTTTATTTCTCTGTTGATATTCACCAGCCGCATCGAGGTGGCTTGTGTGTGAAATTCCGCTTCGGAACACCCGCTAATCGCGTTCATCTTCTTCTTTCTCTCTCTCCACTCCAGCACCGTTCACTCCATGACCGTCCCTGCGGTGGCACGGTAGCACAGTGGTTAGCACTGCTGCCTCATAGCACCAGGGACCTTGGTTCGATTCCCGGCTCGGGTCACTGTCTGTGCGGAGTTTGCACATTCTCCCCGTGTCTGCGTGGGTTTCCTCCGGGTGCTCCGGTTTCCTCCCACAGTCCGAACAATGTGCTGGTTAGGCTGCATTGGTCATGATAAATTCTCCCTTAGTGAACCCGAACAGGCGCCAGAGTGTGGCGTTGGGAATTTTCACAGTAACTTCATTGCAGTGTTATTGTAAGCCTACTTGTGACACTGATAAATAAACTTTAAAATGGTGGCCAAGTTTTGAGGCAGGACAACTCAGAGCTCACGCTCCTCATTCGATGGAAGTGTCTTTTCGCTCCGCCTCCTGCCGTCCCCTTTGCTCACCAGAAGGTGCCGGCTTTAATCTTACCGGCTGTTCATGCCACGCTCCCGCTGCAGCGAGCTTGCAGAATTTGGCAACCAACCAAATCTCCGTTCACTGTGGCGGGACGGGAATATCTCACCGGCATGAACGGTGACAAGGTTCCAGCCGCTGATGCTGGTCGGATGTTTAGTTCTACAGGTTACCCTTCGCAGAGAGAGGTCTGAGCATTCTCTTCTGCACTGAGGGCAGCTTGGTGGCACAGAGGTGCCTCAGCGCCAGGGACTCGGGTTCAATTCCTGGCTGAGGTCACTGTGCGGAGTCTGCATGTTCTCCCTGCGTCTGCGTGAGTTTCCTCCGGTGTTCCAGTTTCCTCCCACAGTCCAAAGACGTTAGGTGCATTGGCCATGCTAAATTCTCTTTCAGTGTACCCGAACAGGCACCAGAGTGTGGCGACTAGGGGATTTTCACAGTAACTTCATTGCAGCGTTTATATCAGCCTTCTTGTGACACTAATCAATAAACTTTAAACTTTAAAACTCTGGCCAGGCCTCTCTTTCTATCTCACGGAATCACAGAATTGTTACATTACTGAAGGAGGCCATTTGGTCCATCGTGTCTGCACTGGCCCACCAAATGAACATTATCATGGAATCATAGAATTCCTACAGTGCAGAAGGACGCCAATCGATCCATCGAGCCTGCACTGACAACAATCCCACCAAGGCCCTATTCCCGTAACCCCATGTATTTACCCCACTAATCTCCCGACACTAAGCAGAAATTTAGCATGGCCAATCCACCTAACCTGCACATCTTTGGACTGTGGGAGGAAACCGGAGCACCCGGAGGGAACTCACGCAGACAAGGGGAGAACACGCAAACTCCACACAGTGACTCAAGGCCGGAATTGAACCCGGGTCCCTGGTGCTGTGAGGCAGCAGTGCTAACCACTACTGCTTAGTGCCATTCCGCTGCCTTTTCCCCAACCCCCTGTAAAATTGTTTTCATCCCCCGCTCTCCCATATGTACACCTACTTTCGAGCAAGGGATAGTGGCCCCCTGGATTGCAATCAGAAGCTTGAATCGTTCTCTTCCCTTCCAGACCCAGGGTTATGACTTCACTTCCCTGCGAGGTCACTCTGCTCTGTAAGCCCCAGAGTTTGTCCTAAACACCCCTTTCACATGTACGTCCTTCAATCTGGTCTATTGCATTCGCTGCTCCCAATGCGGTGTACTCTACATTGGAGAAACCAAACGCAGACTGGGTGACGGCTTTGCTGAACACCTTTGGTCCGTCCACAAGCAGGTTCCAGACCTTCCTGTCACTTGCCACTTCAACACACAACCCTGCTCTCCTGTCCACATGTCCTTCCTCGGCCTTTTGCAATGTTCCAGCCAACCCCAACGCAAACTGGAGGAACAACATCTCATCTGCCGATTGGGCACTTTACAGCCTTCTGGACTGAACATTGAGCATGAACTCTCCCCTCCACCTTCACCCCATTTCCATTTATTTTATTCCATTTCATTTCATCTCATTCATCCATTTTATCATCCTTCTTTTTCACTTCTATTTTTCCACTTTCCATTCCAGCTCTCCTTTCCACACCCCCCACCTCCTTCAGTGCAACTGCCACATTCCTCAGGCAGTCCTCATACCATCTGTACCTCTGTCCTGCCATTCTCGCATTCTGATCACTTCATGGACACTCTGAGCAAATTCTCAGCCCTGTGTATCCTCATTTACATTCTCTTTGTCCCATTCCACACCCCCTCTCCCCTCCCCCCACCCCAATAGTATAAATCTCCGCTGATTCTCTTTGCTCTCAGCTCTGATGAAGGGTCATCCAGACTCCAAACGTTGGCTCTATTCTCTCCCCACAGGTGCTGTCAGACCTGCTGAGATTTTCCAACAATTTTCTGTTTTTGTCCCAGAGTTTGTACCCTTGGCACCATCAACGAGGAAATGCATTCAGTCTGACACCGTCACACAGCGCTGGCTATTGGATGTGGTAAATTCACACATCATACGCTGTCAGCAACAACAATCATTTGTATTGATAGCTTGCCTTCAGTGTAGCAAAATGACTCAAGGTGCGTCAGAAAGAGATCATTGAACAGAATTTTACAGCAAGCTATGTGAGGAGATACCAGGGCAGATGGCTAAAGCTTGTAGAGTACAAGAGCAAGGAGGTTATGCTGAACTTATACTAGTTAGACCGCAGCTAAAGTATTGTGTACAGTTCTGGGTGCCACACTACAGGAAGGACGGTAACGGACTGAAGAGAGCGCAGAAGACATTTACAAGAATGGTTCCAGGAATGAGAAACTTCAATTATGAAGATATATTGGAGAGGTTGGGACTGTTCTCCTCAGAGAGAAGAAGGCTAAGAGGAGATTTGATAGAGATCAAAATCATGAGGGGGCTGTAGAGCGTCGATGGGGAGAAACTGTTCCCGCTTACTTGTGAAAGGATCAAGAACGAGAGGGCACAGATTTAAAGTGATTTGCAAACGGAATAGAAGTGATGTGAGAAAAAATCTTTTTCACACATCGGTGTTTGGGACTGGAATGCACTGCCTGGAAGTGTGGTGGAGGAAGGTTCAATTGAGGCTTTCAAGTGGCATTAGATGATTATTTGAACAGAAACAATGCGAAGGGTATGGGGAAAAGGCAGGGGAATGGCAATAAGTCAACACGCTTGTTTGGAGGGCCGGTGCAGACATGATAGGCCAAATAGCCTCCTTCTGCACTGTAACAATTCTGTGATTTGCCATAACCATGCTGACTCTAAGTAATCATGTGATTTTCAAAGACTATTTCCTCGGGTGGATGGAGCTATTACAAGGGGGCATAACTATAGGGTTCATGGTGGGAGATATAGGAAGGATATCAGAGGTAGGTTCTTCACGCAGAGAGTGGTTGGGGTGTGGAATGGACTGCCTGCAGTGCTAGTGGAGTCAGACACTTTAGGAACATTTAAGCGGTTATTGGATAGGCACATGGAGCACACCAGGATGGTAGGGAGTGGGATAACTTGATCTTGGTTTCAGATGAAGGTCGGCACAACATCGTGGGCTGAAGGGCCTGTTCTGTGCTGTACTGTTCTATGTTCTATGTTCTATTTTATTACCACTTCCTTCGGAATGGATTCAAGCAGTTTGACATTTGGAGCGAGATTTTATGGCCTCGCTCGTCCCGAAACTGTAAAATCCCGCCCGAGATCAACAGTCCTTCCCATGGTCCGTCCCTCCCCTGCTCCAATTCCCATGGTGGGTGGGATGGTAAAATTCCGGCCTTGATGTCAGGTGAGTTGGACTGGATACCTTAACAGATAATTGAAGAGACCCACATTTACATTCATTAATCTCTGCCTTTTACATGCTTGTAGGTAGTCTAATTTCACATTTCTTGCTACTTTACTTCCTCCCCGTTTTCCCTCTCCCTCTTTTCCTGAACAGCACTGTTACAATCTGCCTCCCAATCCATTGGGACTATTCCAAAATCTAGGGAATTCTGGAAGATCACAACCAAGGCATCCACTATCTCTGCAGCCACCTCTGTTAGAAACATAGAAACATAACAAATAGAAGCAGGAGTAGGCCATTTGTCCCTTCGAGCCTGCTTCGTGATTTATTTTGATCATGGCTGATTATCAAATTCAATATCCTGATCCCGCCTGCCCCGATATCCCTTGATCCCTTTAGCCCCAAGAGCTATATCTAATTTCTTCTTGAAGTCACACAATGTTTTGGCCTCAACTACTTTCTTAACTCTCTGGGTGAAGAAATTTCTCCTCACCTCAGTCCTTATCCTCAAACTATGACCTCTGGATTCCCCACCATCGGGAACATTTTTTCTGAATATACCCTGTCTAACCCTGTTAGAATTTTGTAAGTTTCTACGAGATCCCCTCTCACTCTTCTAAACTCCAATTAATATAATCCTAATTGACTTAGTCTCTCCTCATAATGACAGACCTGCCATCCCAGGAATCAGCCTGGTAAACCTTCGCTATACTCCCTCTGTAGCAAGGACATCCTAGAACTCTAGGATGTATGCCAATAGGTCCTGGGAATAGTGAACTTTCAATCTCTTTACAAATGTTAATTACTTTAAATTCCTCATTCTCATTGGACCCTTGGCTCCTCACAAATTTCTGATATATTTTTATTTATGCCTTCTGTTGTGAAGACAGACTCAAAACATCCGTTTAACGTCTCGGCCATTTCCTTATTCCCCATTAATAATCCCTTCTGTCTCAGCCTCAAAGGGACCCTGTGACAGATTGCCTAAGGAACCCACGTTACAGTTGCTAATCTCTTTCATTTTACATCCCTGCAGAAGTTTTGCAATCTTGCGGAAATATTTCTTGCTCATGTTCTATTTTCTCCCTCATTATCAAATTTCTGGCAGCACTCTGCTGAGTTCTAAAACTCTTCCAGTCCTGAAGCGCACTCATCTTCATCACATGTAAAGCCTTTTTGTTTAGTTTAAGACTACCCTCATCCGCTTTAGTTAATCACGGATGGATTACTTTCAATTGAGTTTTTATTTGTCAATGAAATAATGGGATAACTTATGAGTCTGCGTAGCTGTGTGTGAGAACTCTCTCTCTCTCTCACACAGAGGTCAACACACAATTTCAGGAACTGTGTCCCAAGGAGGAGGTTAATTGAGATGTGGATATACTGGCATTGGACTGGGGTGGGCACAGTAAGAAGTCTCACAACACCAGGTTAAAGTCCAACAGGTTTATTTGGAATCACCTGATGAAGGAGCAGCGCTCCGAAAGCTCATGATTCCAAATAAACCTGTTGGATTTTAACCTGGTGTTGTGAGACTTCTTACTGAGGTTAATTAAGATAGCCTGCTAACAACAGCCATATTTAGAATTAGCTGAAAACAATCACAGAAGGAAAATATTCAACCCGATGTTCCTGTGCTGACGTTTTGAAAGTGCTATCCAATTGGTTCCACTAAACCATCCCCCCCCGCACCCCATTCTTTCTCAAAAGTCCTTCAACTATTTTCTCCTTTATTTACCAAATTGCCCTCCTAAATATTTCTGTTCAATTTGCTCCCAATGCATTTTAGACCATAAGACCATAAGACATAGGAGCAGAATTAGGCCATTCGGCCCATTGAGTCTCCTCTGCCATTCAATCGTGGCTGGAGTATTACGTACAGTTTTGGTTCCCCTGTTATAGGAAAGACATTGCTAACCTGGAAAGAGTGCAAAGAAGATTTGCGAGGATGTTGCCAGGACTAGTGGGCCTGAGTTATAGGGAGAGGTTGGCCAGGCTAGAACTTCATTCCTTGGAATGAAAGGGTGAGCTTATTGAGATGTATAAAATCATGAGGGGCATCGATAGGATGAACGCACATAGTCTAGTTCCCAGGGAAGGGGAATTGAAACTAGAGGGCATTGGTTTAAGGTGAGAGGGGAAAGATTTAAAAGGGACCAGAGGGGCAATTTCTTAGAAATCTTAGAAACCCTACAGCACAGAAAGAGGCCATTTGGCCCATCGAGTCTGCACCGACCACAATCCCACCCAGGCCCTACCCCCATATCCCTACATATTTACCCACTAATCCCTCTAACCTACACATCTCAGGACACTAAGGGGCAATTTTAGCATAGCCAATCAACCTAACCCGCACATCTTGGACTGTGGGAGGAAACCGAAGCACCCGGAGGAAACCCACGCAGACATGAGGAGAACGTGCAAACTCCACACAGACAGTGACCCAAGACGGGAATCGAACCCAGGTCCCCGGAGCTGTGAAGCAGCAGTGCTAACCACTGTGCTACCGTGCTGCCCCAGAGGGTGGTGTGTATATGGAATGAGCTGCCAGAAGAGGTGGTTGAGGCAGGAACAATAGCAACATTTAAAAAGCATTTGTATAAGTACTTGGCTGGGAAAAGATTTAGAGGGATATGGGCCAAACGTGGGAAATTGGGAGCAGCTGGACCAGTTGGGCTGAAGGGCCTGTTACCCTGCTGTATTGCTCTATGACTCTTTGACTCTATATGTTTCTCAACCCCATTCTCCCGCATGCAGTGTATCCGTTAACAACTCAGCTGAATGAAAAAATGCTGTTTATCTCGACTCTAGTGTGTAAATTGGTGTCCTCTGGTTCTTGATCGTCCTGCAGTAGACCCTATTTTCTTTATCAAAACCCTTCATGATTTTGAACACTTTTCAATCTCCCATACATGACCTCCAGAAACCACTGTTCTAAAGGTTATGGGTCATGATTCCACAAGCAACAACCTCTGACCTCTTGACCCTTTGCTGAATTACCATTTTACAGCTGTGAGATTGGGCGCTGAATCTCGGCAGACGGTGGGGCTGGACTGACGCATCACAAAGGAGCCCTGCACACTCCATACCTGCCGTTCAGTTACATACATTTCCCAATAGGGGTTGTTGGTTAGGTTAGGAGGGTGTAGCATTGTGATACTGTCATTCAACGAGTAATCCAGAAACCCAGGCTAATGCTGTGGGAACACTGGTTTAAATTCCACCAGGGCAGCTAATGGAATTTAAATTCAATTAATAGATCTGGAATTAAATGCTAGTCTAATGCTGACCATAAAACCATTGTCGATTGTCGTTAAAATCCATCTGGTTCACTGATGTTCTTTGGAGAAGGAAGGTTAGGGGGATTAGCAGGGTAAATACGTGGGGCAGTGGGGTTAGAGTCTGGGTGGGATACTCTGTTGGAAAGTCGGTGCAGATTCGATGGGCCAAATGACCTCCTTCTGCACTGTAGGGATTTTATGATAATCTTTTATATCCAACTATACAGGCACTGAGGGAAGCCAGTCAGCCCATCGTACCTATGTTGGCTTTTGCTCCCTTACTTACAGAAAAGATTTACTCGGATGCTAACGGGACTTGATGGTTGAGTTATAAGGAGAGGCTGGATAGACTGGGACTTTTTTCCCTGAAGAGTAGGAGGCTTAGGGGTGACCTTATAGAAGTCTATAAAATAATGAGGGGCATAGATAAGGTAGATGGTCAACATCTTTTCCCAAAGGTATGGGAGTCTAAAAGTAGAGAGCAAAGGTTTGAGGTCAAAAGGGGCAATTTTTTCACACAGAGGTTGGTGAGTGTCTGGAACGAGAGTTAGTAGTCGAGGCGGGTACAATTTTGTCTTTTAAAAAGCATTTGGACGGTTACATGGATAAGGTGGGTATAAAGGGATATGGGTCAAATGCAGGCAATTGGGAATAGCTTAATGGTAAAAACTGGGCGGCTTGGAAAAGTTGGGCTGAAGGGCCTGTTTCCATGCTGTAAACCTCTATGACTCTATGATTTTGACGGGTAGTCACTGGTATAATATCGGGGAAGCACAGCAGTCAACTTTTGCACAGCAAGCTGACACAAACAGCCATAAATGACTACATAATCTGATTTTTAAGCGATGTTTTGGTTAAGGGATAAATATTGTTTTTAAAGATAATTTAATGGTGTCACAAGTAGGCTTACATTAACACTGTAATGAAGTTACTGTGAAAATCCCCGAGTCGCCACGCTCCGGCACCTGTTCGGATGCACTGAAGGAGAATTTAGCATGGCCAATGCACCTAACCAGCACATCTTTCAGACTGTGGGAGGAAACCGGAGCACCTGAAGGAAATCCACGCAGAGAATGTGCAGACTCCGCACACACAGTGACCCACGCCAGGAATCGAACCCAAGTCCCTGGCGCTGTGAGGCAGCAGTGCTAACCACTGTGCCACCGTGCTGCCCTATATTGGTTGGGACACCGGGGAGAACTCCAAACGCTCTCCTTCCGACGGTTTGGTATCCCTTGAGTCAAGGCACCAGCAGCTTTAGAAGAGGTGGAAACAAGAGAGACAGCGAGGGATAAAGACAAACTGTCTCACTTCCATTTCAAGTGACGTGGCTGAGGGAAACCGCTTAACCCTGAAGGACTGGTGAATGCTGCGACTTGCACTGTGTTAACCCGTTTGGAAGATTCCTTGTTTGTTTAGCGACTGGGCTACACATTATCTGCGCACTGCAGTGCAAGCAAATATAGAAACAGGCAAGCAGTCAGGAGGGAATTAGAGTCATTACTAGTGCTCAGGTACTCACAGCACAGGACAGTAATGAGCACCTCAGGGGCTGCTTAATACCCAGAGAAACAAGCAGAAGAAAATATTCCACCCGCTGTTGTCTGTGTTTTCGAGGACACGGGATAGAGAATTGAGGTTTTTATTTTCGTCCTGTGATAGTTTCTCGCCTTGTTGTCGTCTTCTCTCTTCCTTGTCTGAAAGTACATGCCAATGCCCCCGCCCAACACCCAAAATGAAATAGTGTAGCACATTAACCTGGCTGACACTCCCAGCACGGTACTGGCAGTACATCGTCAGTACATTGTCAGAGACGCCTCAGATTGGATTTTAATCTGATGCCCTGTCTGATTTCTCAGGTGGATGTAAGGAGGTCCTACGGCAGTGTTCAAAGCATTTGCCCCAGTGCCTTGCCCTATATTTATCCCTCAACCAACATCAAAAAAAGAATGATCTCCTTCCTCTCTGTAAGACCTCGCTGTGCGCTAGATTCTTTGCCACTTTTGCTACTTCCTCAGTATTTAATTGGCTGTCACATGCTCCGGGACGTCTTGAGGTTGTGAAACACATAATTCCTTCTTCCTTTTCCTACAAATTATTCCTGTCGGTTTTTATTGTCAGAAGTCTCACAACACCAGGTTTTTATTGTCACTGCGTTTAGTTTTAGTTCTGTTTATTTATTAGTGTCACAAGTAGGCTTACATTAACACTGCAATGAGGTTACTGTGAAAATCCCCTAGTCGCCACACTCCGGCACCTGTTCGGGTACACTGAGGGAGAATTTAGCACAGCCAATGCAGTTAATCAGCACCTCCCACAGTCCAAAGATGTGCAGGTTAGGTTGATTGGCCATGCTAAATTGACCCAAGTGTCAGGGGGACTAGCAGGGTAAATGTGTGGGGTTACGGGAATAGGTCCTGGGTGGGATTGTGGTTGGTACAGACTCGATGGGCCAAATGGCCTCCTTCTGTACTGTTGGGATTCTATGGAAATTTCGGACTGTGGGAGAGAATCGGAGCACCCGGAGAAAATCCATGCAGATATGGGGAGAATGTGCAAACTCCACACAAACAGTGACCCAAGCTGGGATTTGAATCCGGGACCCTGGCGCTGTGTGGCATGCGGGGGCAGTGTGATGCTTATAACACCTCCTCTGTCAATACCATCGCCAGTAAACTTTGATGCCTCATTGAGGGACGGTGAAGAGGGAAAAAAACAGTCCGGACCGGTATTCTTATTTCTCCGTTTTACTGGTGTTCCATTTTAAAGTATACAAGACCAATATTCTTATTTCCCCATTTTACCATATTTTCCTTCTAGGTGGCTTAGTCGTAATGTCCCTGAACTAGTAAGCCACTAAAATGCGAGGGGTATCAGGTCCACCACCTTCCTGTTCCACCCTCTTAGTTGTCACCCATAATATGGTGGATGGGTCAGTGGGGGGGGGGGGTCACCGAAATCAGCAGCTCACCCGTCGCTGTTAAGTAAATAATGAGCAGGCAATTGATCTTGTTATCAAACCAAGTGACTCAGTTAATACACTGCCCATGCCATCAAATGGTTGGCATGGGCACGCAGGCAGGCCGTTTTTTTAAGAAGATTTTCTAAAGGCAGGAAGGAAAGGGAGGCATAGCATCCTTTGGCCATCTACGCTCATTTTGTTCCTTTCTGGCCTCCAGAAAGCACCCTCCCACCTCCTTGGCTCTCCTGATGAGGCTGCCCGGTCCTTTCCCATCCAAGACCCCAGATTAGCTGGGTCCAGATGCCATTTGGCGCCCTTCTCCATGGGCCTGCGTGTGGACCAAACCCATTGACCCACGACCCAGTTCTATTGATGCTTGGACTGCCAGAGCTTCTGACCAGTCAGATTGGATGGCCTCTATCTAGGGCAGGACTTCCTCTCACTCAGGGTGTGAGTTCCAACCTCGGCCAGTTTTGCCCACAGAGTCTTTCACAGGAGGGGCCGCAGGGGTGGTCTCCTTGCAGGTGTGTTGCTACTGGCTGGCTATTGCACCTGGGGAGGTGGAGTCATGGTGTGAAATCCAGCCCTTGATTTCATCATGGGTGGCATGGTGACACAGTGGTTAGCACTGCTGCCTCACAGCGCCAGGGTCCCGGATTCAAATCCCAGCTTGGGTCACTGTTTGTGTGGAGTTTGCACATTCTCCCCATATCTGCATGGATTTTCTCCGGGTGCTCCGATTCTCTCCCACAGTCCGAAATTTCCATAGAATCCCAACAATACAGAAGGAGGCCATTTGGCCGATCGAGTCTGTACCAACCACAATCCCACCCAGGACCTATTCCCGTAACCCCACACATTTACCCTGTTAGTCCCCCTGACACTCGGGTCAATTTAGCATGGCCAATCAACCTAACCTGCACATCTTTGGACTGTGGGAGGTGCTGATTAACTGCATTGGCTGTGCTAAATTCTCCCTCAGTGTACCCGAACAGGTGCCGGAGTGTGGCGACTGGGGGATTTTCACAGTAACCTCATTGCAGTGTTAATGTAAGCCTACTTGTGACACTAATAAATAAACAGAACTAAAACTAAACGCAGTGACAATAAAAACCTGGTGTTAGAACAGTACAGCACAGAACAGGCCCTTCGGCCCACGATGTTGTGCCGAGCTTTATCTGAAACCAAGATCAAGCTATCCCACTCCCTATCATCCTGGTGTGCTCCATGTGCCTATCCAATAACCGCTTAAATGTTTCTAAAGTGTCTGACTCCACTATCACTGCAGGCAGTCCATTCCACACCCCAACCACTCTCTGCGTAAAGAACCTACCTCTGATATCCGTCCTGTATCTCCCACCACGAACCCTATAGTTATGCCCCCTTGTAATAGCTCCATCCACCCGAGGAAATAGTCTTTGAACGTTCACTCTATCTATCCCCTTCATCATTTTATACACCTCTATTAAGTCTCCCCTCAGCCTCCTCCGCTCCAGAGAGAACAGCCCTAGCTCCCTCAACCTTTCCTCATATGACCTACCCTCCAAACCAGGCAGCATCCTGGTAAATCTCCTCTGCACTCTTTCCAGCGCTTCCACATCTTTCTTATAGTGAGGTGACCAGAACTGCACACAATATTCCAAATGTGGTCTCACCAAGGTCCTGTACAGTTGCAGCATAACCCCACGGCTCTTAAACTCCAACCCCCTGTTAATGAAAGCTAACACACTATAGGCCTTCTTCACAGCTCTATCCACTTGACTGGCAACCTTTAGAGATCTGTGGATATGGACCCCAAGATCTCTCTGTTCCTCCACAGTCTTCAGAACCCTACCTTTGACCCTGTAATCCACATTTAAATTTGTCCTACCAAAATGAATCACCTCACATTTATCAGGGTTAAACTCCATTTGCCATTTTTCAGCCCAGCTTTGCATCCTATCTATGTCTCTTTGCAGCCTACAACAGCCCTCCACCTCATCCACTACTCCACCAATCTTGGTGTCATCAGCAAATTTACTGATCCACCCTTCAGCCCCCTCCTCTAAGTCATTAATAAAAATCACAAAGAGCAGAGGACCAAGCACTGATCCCTGCGGCACACCGCTAGCAACCTGCCTCCAATCCGAAAATTTTCCATCGACCACCACCCTCTGTCTTCGGTCAGACAGCCAGTTACCTATCCAATCGGCCAACTTTCCCTCTATCCCACACCTCCTCACTTTCATCATAAGCCGACCATGGGGGACCTTATCAAACGCCTTACTAAAATCCATGTATATGACATCAACTGCCCTACCTTCATCAACACATGGTGTTGTGAGACTTCTGACAATAAAAACCGACAGGAATAATTTGTAGGAAAAGGAAGAAGGAATTATGTGTTTCACAACCTCAAGACGTCCCGGAGCATGTGACAGCCAATTAAATACTGAGGAAGAAGCAAAAGTGGCAAAGAATCTAGTGCACAGCGAGGTCTTACAGAGAGGAAGGAGATCATTCTTTTTTTGATGTTGGTTGAGGGATACCTACTTTGGTTCTGTTTTCACAAAAGAGGACGCAGATAACATACCAGAAGTGTTGGGGAACACAGGATTTGGTTTCTAGGGCCACTTTCTTAAATGGAATGTAAATTATCGGGTCTTGGGAATTTATCGACCTTCAATCCCATCAATTTCCCCAACACCATTTACCTACTAATGCTGATCTTCTCCAGTTCTTCCCTCTCACCAAATCCTGTGTTCCCCAACACTTCTGGTATGTTATCTGCGTCCTCTTTTGTGAAAACAGAACCAAAGTAGGTATTCAGTTAGTCAACTATTTCTTTGTTCCCTCTGTGAATTCCCAATTTCTGACAGTAAGAGACCAACATTTGCCTTCACCAATCTTTTCCTCTTTACATACCTGTCCAATAATGGCAGAGTAACACACAGACATGAATACATAATCAGATCAAACAATACAGTGCTAGCATCAGAACACATTGAATCACACGTCCAGTTCTTGTCATTTGGATGCAAGGATGGTACTTCAAAGAACAAAGAACAGTACAGCACAGGAACAGACCCTTCGGCCCTCCAAGCCTGCGCCGATCACGTTGTCCTATCTACACCAACCGCCTGTATCCCTCTATTCCCCGTCTGTCCATGTGCTTATCCAGATAAGTCTTAAATGTCGCTAACGTATCTGCCTCAACCACCTCACTTGGCAGTGCATTCCAGGCCTTAACAGCACCCTGGTGCTGTGTGAATGTGTGCAATGTAGATCACTCTGCATCATTCCCAAGGACGATGGGCCAGATATTCTGAATGTTGTCATTCAATCCACTAGCAAGATGTCTCCCATCAGGCGACCTCTTCAAGCCACAGACCTCCTGCGTGTGGCCAGTCAGAGTAGTTACATGATGTAGTGCCACACTGTGTAAAGAACTTCCCCTGCATATCTCTACTGAACCTTTCCCCCCTTACCTTGAACTCATGCCCCCTTGTAATTGTCATTTCTGCCCTGGGAAAAAGCTATCAACTGTTCACCCTATCTATACCTCTCATAATTTTATAAACTGCTATCAGGCTGCCCTTCAGCCTCTGTCTTTCCACGGAGAACAATTCCAGTTTATTCAATCTCTCCACATAGCTAATACCAGGCAACATCCTAGTAAATCTTTTCTGTACTCTCTCCGAAGCCTCCATGTCCTTCTGGCAGTGTGGTGACCAGAATTGGACACAGTATTATAAACGTGGTCTAACCAACTCAGTGTTTTCTATATCTACTATCAATCCAATCACTGCACTGTTGTCTTTCAATATAGTTGGGTTCAGCTTGCCCACCCCATCCCACCACAGCACCCATCCCCCATTCCCCGTCCCCCACTTCTGATAGCTCTTGCACAACCTTAGACAGGATACCTGAGAAAATATGTTGCCTGATGATAATCCTCCTCCTATCTTGATGTCCCAATCACTCTCCCTCTCTCTCTCTCATTCTCTCTCTCTCTCTCTCCATCACAGCATTTTTAAAATGTTTTTTTTTCCTTTTCTATTTCAGTGTGGTTTTTGTTCACCATATAGACACTCTCAATCAACGTGAAAGTCTATGGATCTTTTCATGGTCCATCCCTCAGCCGCTCCGATTCCTGTGGCAGGCTGGACAGTAAAATTCTGGTCTTTATTCATAGAATCTCTACAGTGCAGAAGGAGGCCATTCGGCCATCAAGTCTGCGACGACCACAATCCCACCCAGGCCCTATTCCCGTACCCCCTCATATTTACCCTGCAAATTCCCCTGACACTAAGGGGCAATTTATCATGGCCAATCAACTTAACCCACACATCTTTGGGCGGAAACCGGAGCACCCGGAGGAAACCCAAGCAAATATGGGGAGAACATGCAAGCACCACACAGACAGTGACCTGAGGCCAGAATCGAACCCGGGACCCTCGTGTTGGGAGGCAGTAATGCTAACCACTGTGCCACCGTACCAACCAGCCATGTTATGTTAGAGCAGTGCTTCCCAAATCTTTTCCCAGTGTGACCCCATTTTAATACCTCAGACGTTTTATAACCTCGTGTGAAAGTTTAGGGGTAAAATTGCTCTGGCGGAGTAGGGGGATGCTTTATTTGTTGAGCGGGGGTTGGAAAGTGAGTTGAGTGTGCTTCATTGCCTCTTCCTTCACCCTCCCATCACCATCCTCCAACCCCCATCTCCCACTCTTGAAATAATTCTTCAGAAGCCGGTGTCCCTTCACCAGATTCCCTTTATTTACAAACTTATCTCCACTCCTGAGAGTATTTCAGATACAGAGTCAGAATCCGGAGTGTCAGTAGCCCCAACACTCCTCACAATATACACAGCTGAGGCTCCCTGAGTAGGCGGGCAATCATTCCCTCAATCAGGGAGTTCATACTCCAAGAGGCCACCTCATGGGCCTTGCTGAGGTCATTACAATTCTTTTAACTCCCTTCACTCCTTCCTTTACCTCCCCCTATCTCTCCTTCCTTCGTCCCATTAGTTTAAAGTTTATTAATTAGTGTCACAAGTCGGCTTACATTAACACTGTAATGAAGTTACTGTGAAAATCCCCTAGTCCCAAACTCCAACGCCTGTTCCGGTACACTGCGTGAGAATTTAACATGGCCAATGCACCTAACCAGCGTGTCTTTCGAACTGTGGGAGGAAACCAGAGCACATGAAGGAAACCCATGCAGACACGGGGAGAACATGCAAACTCCACACAGTCCCCCAAACCACAGTCCAAAGATGTGCGGGTTAGGTTGATTGGCCATGCAAAATTGCCCCTTAGTGTCCTGGGATGCGCAGGTTAGAGGCATTAGCGGGTTAGATGTGTGGGGTAGCGGGGATAAGGCTTAGGTGGGATTGTTGTCGGTGCAGACTCGATGGGCCGAATGGCCTCTTTCTGTACTGTAGGGTTTCTATGATTCTATGATTCTAAGCCGGGAGTCAAACCCGGTCCCTTACAGGCCATTAGATCTCCAAATCTGACCAATACTCCTGAGGTTAACCTCAGCCTGTTTCCCACTCAACATTTCTCACTTTGATTCAATGATAGCAATGATGCTGGAAACTCGGAAGGTGATGGATGAGATCGTAAAGCAAGCTCTTGTCAGCCCAAACATCTGGGAATAAACAATCCCATGAAACTATTCGAGGAGCAAGAAGCTCTCAAGAGTCCTTAACAATGCTGCTTAGACGTCTCTCTCACATTTCTCTCTAAGCCTCTCATTCCATATCAGAATAACTGATCACACCAATAATTGAAGTTTATCCATTAGTGTCACAAGTAAGCTTACGTTAACACTGCAATGAAGTTACTGTGAAATTCCCTAGTCACCTGTTCGGGTACACTGAGGGAGAATTTAGCATGACCAATGCATCTAACCAGCACGTCTTCCGGACGGTGGAGGAAACCCACGCAGACATGGGAGAATGTGCAGACTCAACACACAGTGACCCAAGCTGGGAATTGAACCCGGGTCCCTGGCGCTGTGAGACAGCAGTACTAACCACTGTGCCACCTTCCCGCCTGTTGGATCATACTATCCTGCAATAATTGGCCAGATTTGCTGCCATGATAGTCTCTGTACTTCACAAGATCCGAAGTGCTTTTTGATGTTCAGCAAAGCCCTGTATATTTATGCAAGCCTACCACTCTTTTCTTAAAAGTGACCTAGAAAGATAAAGAGAATATTTGTGCCCGCAATCACAACCATTAATACAGAAGAACCATACACATGGGGCAGACCCGTGAACGCTGACTTTCCTAATTAGCAAAATTAGGACAAATATAGGCTCACACTAATTAAAAGTGATTATGAAATTTATGAATCTTACTTTTCTAATTAGAATATGTCCTGAAGCGAGAGATTTTATATTGGAAAATGCAACTATGAGCAGCCCAGTGGAGTATGAAACTTGGAAAGTGAGGTTTAGTGCCAATTTGCACTCAGCTAAGGACAGATCTGTGCTGAAGTCTTAGTCCCCCTTGGAGAGAGGTTGGGAATGCACTAAATTCACATCATGGATGATTCTTACACAGAGATAGGGAGAGAGACCTGGGCCAACTGTAAGGATGAGAGAGAGAGACACAAGGGCGGATTTTATGCCCTCACTCAACACAAAACCATAAAATCCTGCCTGAGATCAATGGGGCTTTCCATGTTCCGCCCGGCACCTGCTTCGATTCCCATGGCAGTAAAAATCCGGTGACAGTTCTAACCCCACTTTGCCCAGAAAGATGTGTAATTTTTTGTCTGGCATTTCCTGTTCACAAAACACTCTCTTATCATGACTAGTGACTTCAGTGACTAGTGGTGTGCCTCAGGGGTCAGTGTTGGGATCGCAATTGTTTACAATTTACATAGATGATTTGGAGTTGGGGACCACGTGTAGTGTGTCAAAATTCGCAGATGACACTAAGATGAGTGGAAGAGCAAAGTGTGCAGAGGACGCTGAAAGTCTGCAAAGGGATATAGATAATCTAAGCGAGTGGGCGAGGGACTGGCAGATGGAGTACAATGTTGGTTAATGTGAGGTCATCCATTTTGGTAGGAATAACAGCAAAATGGACTATTATTTAAATAGTAAAAAATTGCAGCATGCTGCTGTGCAGAGGGACCTGGGTTTTCTTGTGCAGGAATCTCAAGGAGTTGGTTTGCAGGTGCAGCAGGTAATTAAGAAGGCAAATGGAATTTTGTCCTTCATTGCTAGAGGGATGGAGTTTAAAAACAGCGTGATTATGTTGCAGCTGTATAAGGTGCTGGTGAGGCCACACCTGGAGTACTGTGTTACAGTTTTGGTCTCCTTACTTGAGAAAGGATAGACTGGCACTGGAGGGGGTGCAGAGGAGATTCACTAGGTTGATTCCGGAGTTGAGAGGGTTGGCTTATGAGGACAGACTGAGTAAACTGGGTCTATACTCTTTGGAATTCAGAAGAATGAGGGGAGATCTTATAGAAACATATAGGATTATGAAGGGAATAGATAACAGAAAAGCAGGGAAGTTGTTTCCACTGGCGGGTGAAACTAGAACTAGGGGGCATACCCTCAAAATAAGGGGAAGCAGATTTAGGACTGAGTTGAGGAGGAACTTCTTCACGCAAAGGGTTGTGAATCTGTGGAATTCCCTGCCCAGTGAAGCAGTTGAGGCTACCTCATTGAATGTTTTTAAGGCAAGGATAGATAAATTTTTGAACAGTAAAGGAATTAAGGGTCATGGTGAGCGGGCGGGTAAATGGAGCTGAGTCAACGAAAAGATCAGCCATGATCTTATTGAATGGCAGAGCAGGCTCGAGGGGTCAGATGGCCTACTCCTGCTCCTAGTTCTTATGTTCTTATGTTCTTATCATCATTAACTCTTCGCATTATGAACTTCCATATCCTCACATGGATTTAAAACTGCCTATGTAAACTTGAGACCGTACTCACCAGTATTACACAGACCAGAATCTTACACTCCTTCCCCAAAATTCGCCCCCCCCCCCATCCCGCCACGCCAACAGGGTGCAGTAGGAACCTGCTCCCCCACCCCAACTTGGCCACCCTTTAACACTGGGGCAGACAAAGCTTCATTCAGAAGCCTGCCCCTGCCTCAATTATGGCCCTTAACTGGCCACTTTAATGGCCACACAGTTTGTACTCTGTTCTCTGTACAATAGTACAAACTTAAAATAAAACAGTGCAACACCCTCATGGCATCACCATCAAATCATGTGATCGGCTCTTAAAGTAATCTGCAACCACTTAAATATATAACACTCGGTGAGGTGACATTTTTTGCCGACCAATCCAAGGGGACCATTCTAAAATCTAGATAATTCTGGGGTATCAAAGCCAACCCATCCACTAGCTTTCCAGCCATTTGTTTTAAATCCTTTGGATATGGATCATTAGGTTCAGGGAATTTCTCAGCTTTAAGACATATTGATTCCTGCAGTACTGTTACTAACACTTCCAGTTCCTCATTTTCTCCTATTCACAAGGCCCTTGTTCTACACACTTCCAAAATACTTTTGTGCCTTTATATTTTGAAAATAGATATTTCCTTATTTCCCCATTATAATTTATTTTATCTATCTGTAAAGGACCCACATTTCCTTTATTTGCATAGTTGTAGAAGCTTTTACAATCTGTTTTTATGTCCCTTGCTTGTTTCCTCTTATACTTTACTTTCTCCTTATTAATTTCTTGGTCATCCTTCGTACATTTCTAAAACCCTCCCAATCCACAGGCTTTTTGCTCTTCATGGCAACATTATAAGCACCTGTCCAATAACTTTGGCAAGTAACATTCGTGTCACACAACTGCCAGGCAATGACCCTCACCAATAAGAGACATTCTAACCACCGCCCCTTGACATTACTTTTGCCAATTTGCCAACCATCATATTTTCCTTTGTTCAGAATTAACAGCCCTTGTTTCAACCTTAACTAAATCAGTCTCAAACTCAACATAAAATTCCAGTATATTATGATCACTCTTTCCAAAAGTTTTTTTTTTAACCGCAGGATTATTAATTAACCCTGTCTCAATGCACAACATAAGGTCCAAAATAGCCTGTTCCACAGTTGGCTTTTTGTTATACCGATCTAGAAAACTAAATTGAATGTTTTCTCTGAAGTTGTCCTCCGCACTAATACTGCAAATTCGATCTGCACAATCTATGGATGGGATTCTCCAATCTCATTCATTCCCGCCCTGCTGCCAGTGAGAATGGAGAATTTGGCGCTTAGCCAAAACTCTATTCAATGCAGCGGCATTGGAGAATCCAGCTGCGGACAAGGTCAGAGGTTTCCAGCGTCTATGACTATTGGAGATTTCTTGATTACTGTATTATCCTTTTCATACATGGCTACTCCATTCTCTTTAAATGAGTTCACAATTTCATGACCCTTGTTAATTCTAGCTCGAACATCTTTGGTAGACATATATTGGGATACAGTGAAAAGTATTGTTTCTTGCATGCTATACAGACAAAACATACTATTCATAGATTACATAGGGGAGAAGGAAAGGAGAGGGCGCAGAATGTAGTGTTACAGTCATAGCTAGGATGTAGAGAATGATCAGCTTAATATAAGATAGGTCCGTTCAGAGGTTTGATGGCAGCAGGGAAGAAACTGTTCTTGAATCGGTTGGTATGTGACCTCAGACTTTTGTATCTTTTTCCTGACGGAAGAAGGTGGAAGAGAGAATGTCCGGGGTATGTGGGGTCCTTAATTATGCTGGCTGCTTTTCTGAGGCAGTGGAGAGTGTAGACAGAGTCAATGGATGGGAGGCTGGTTTGCGTGATGGACTGGGCTATGTTCACAACCCTTTGTAGTTTCTTGCGGTCTTGGACAGAGCAGGAGCCATACCAAACTGTAATACATCCGGAAAGGATGCTTTCCACTTTCAATTAACTTCTTAAAAATTAACTCATGGGATGTGGGTGTCACTGGCTGGGCCAGCATTTGTTGCCTATACCTAATTGTCCTTGAACCGAATGGCATTCTAGGCCATTTAAGAGTCAACCACATTGCTGATTTTCTTCCCTAAAGGGCATTAGTGAACCAGATGGTTTTTATGACAAGTGACAATGGTTTCATGGTCATCATTAGACTTTTAAATCCAGATTTTTATCGAATTCAAACTTCACCATCTGCTGTGGTGGAATCCGACTGCGGATTTCCAGAGCCTTACCCTGAGTTTCCGAATTATTAATCCAGTGACTATATAACGATGCCACCCCCTCCCCACTCGCATAGCTGAGTTCCATTTTAATGACAGCATGGATGCTCGAATAGGTGGTGTAACCAAATCTCTCTCGGTGTCTCGCTAACATTTTCATTGGTTTCCACAAGAAATGAGTTGATGATGGAATGAGCCCTAACCTCTGACACCACCGAATACAAACTCAATGGGCCGAAGGGCCTTTTCTGTTTGACTCTATGACCATGAGTCCTTCCCACGTGCGTTCATGATCTTTGAATCTGCGGCCACACGTAAGGATTTCCTCACATGTCTTAATGTGCATCATCCCATACTAAAATTTACTTTTGAGGTGAGCAGTCTAACCTGCTCCCTTGCTTTGATGTGCTACTTGAGAAATAGGCTCTCGACCACTGTCCACTGCCAGCCTACATTCACCATTCAATATACACATTGGCATTTGTATAGCGCCATGCACTTTGAGATTGGCCTGATCAGCAAGATTGCAAGTCAGTCCTGAGTCAAATGCTCACTTTACAAGCTTGACTAACAAGTACATCAAAGCTATCCTGTGGGACAATGTCTATCTGGATCAGATCATTCTTCGCTGTGTATCGTGCAAAGTACAAATGGGCTGAAGACCTTTGGATATGAAAAGTGCCCAGTAAATGGGGCTTTCATCCAAACTTCCAACGACCTCGCAGCGATGGAGCCAGAGAAAGTCCAAGCAAATTCACCGCCGCAGATTTGTTTATTATTGGGAATCCCAGGTGGAGGCAAAAACCTGAATGCAACATAAAGGACGGAATTCTCCGATCTCGTCCATGGCTGGGATTCTCCGATCTTGTCCGCGCCTGGGATTCTCCGACCTTGTCCGCAGCTGGGATTCTCCAGTGCTGCTGCAGCGAATGGAGTTTTGGGTGAGTGTCAAATTCTCCGTTCTCTCTGGCAGTGGTGATGGGCCCGACGAGATCGGAGAATCCCACCCAAACTTTCAAAGCTTGTCAATTATTTGACTTCCCTTACTCGTAACTTTCCCATTAAATAGTCAAGACTGTGGTAAACTAACCACTACTCATCGGCCCAACCCTATTGCAATTCTGTGCTCAGGATCCTGACCTCAGTCCTGTGGCTATAAAGAAAGTAGGAAGATTGAAATGGTCTCAGCACTGGGTCAGTTTCTTGCACTCTCACCTTTACAGTAAAAGTAAAGTTTATTTATTAGTCAGAATTAGGCTTACATAAGATAAATGCAAAATACTGCGATGTTGGAGTCTGAAACAAACAGAAAAACACTGGAAAATCTCAGCAGGTCTGACAGTATCTTTGGAGAGAGAATAGAGTCAATATTTCAAGTCTAGATGACCCTTTGTCGGAGCTCTTCATGAAACGTTGGCTCTATTCTCTCTCCACACATACTGTTAGACATGCTGAGATTTTCCAGCATTTTTCTGTTGTAGGCTTACATTAACCATGAGGTTACTGTGAAAATCCTCTAGTCACCACACTCCAGCACCTGTTCGGGTACACTGAGGGAGAAGTTAGCATGGCCAATGTACCTAACCAACACATCTTTCAGATTATGGGAGGAAACCAGAGCACCCAGGGGAATCCCATGCAGATACAGAGAGAATGTACAGACTCCACACAGACAGTGACCCAAGCCAGGAATTGAACCCAGGTACCTGCTGTTGTGAGGTGGCAGTGTTAACCACTGCGCCACCATGCTGCCCACTATGTTGTGGGTTCAAGTCCCACTCTTAAGCACCTCATCTAAGCTTAACACATTTGGTACAGTATAGAGGATGGGCTGAATGGTCAGATTTGCTGTCTTTCAGGCACAATGTTAAACAAGACCTTCATCTGCCCTGAATATAAAAGATCCCAAGATGTTACTTTGCAGGAGGATAAGGAGTTTTCCCTCATTCCTCACCTCAGCCTAATATCAGACCATTATTTATTCCTCAAGAAACACCACAAAGAGATTATCTGGTCATTTATCTCATTACTGCTGTTGTGCGCAAAATGGATGCATCATTTCCCAAAGTGACTATACTTCAAAAGATTGTTAGTTGGCTGTAAAATGTTTTGATTCCTCCTGAGTGTGTGAAACATAAGAAGAGAGGTTAGTGTAGTGGTAATGTCCCTGGACTAGTCATCTAGAAACTAGTGGTCTGGCTTCACTGGACATCGGTTCAATTCCCACCAGAGCAACTGGTGGAGTTTAAATTCAATTAATAAAGCTGGTCTTAGTTATGGTGAACGTGGAATGATTGTTGTTTAAAAACCCATCTGGTTCATTAATACACTTCAGTTTAAGTTTATTTATTAGTGTCCTAAGTAGGCTTAAATTAATACTGCGATGAAGTTCCTATGAAAATCCCCTAGTCGCCACACTCCGGCGGCGCTGTTCGGGTACACTGAGGGAGAATTTAGCATGGCCAATGCACCGAACCAGCACGTCTTTCAAAGTGTGAGAAGAAACCAGAGTACCCGGAGGAAACCTACATAGACAAGGGGAGAACGTGCAGACTCTGCACAGACAGTGACCCAAGCTGGGAATCAAACCCGGGTTCCTGGAGCTGTGAGGCAGCGGTGCTAATCACTGTGCCACCGTGCAGCCCTAAGGAAATCCGCCATCCTTACGTGGTCTGGTCCAGGCCTACATGTAACTCCGGAGCCACAGCAAGGTGGTTGACTCTAAACTGCCCTCCGAAATGGCCGAGCAAGCCACTCAGTCCAAGGGTGGACAACAAATGCCGGTCTTGCCCCACCCCCACCCACCCCCGACATCCCATGAGCGAATAAGCAAATTAAAAAAGTCATTTATTTTCCTTTAACGATTCCAGAGAAGTTGAGGCTACACCCTACAGCTGGCCTGTTTTGGCAGAGCCTTGGGTTGCAGCCTCCAGCCACTTGGCAAACAGACTGAGACTCGACAAATTCGACCCTCAGTGATTTATCGCAGTGACATTCCAGTATTTTTGATTCTAGTCCAGTAACAGAGCTGCAATAAAAGCTGAGGAAAATGTTGCCTGTGCTTACTCTCCAGAAGTGTCTTTCACATTCTGAACTCAAGAGTCTTCTGTCCCTTCAATGCCTGTCTTCAATTGTTTTATTTTCCCCCCCATTGTGGCTGAATGACAGCTGACATTCACATTCTCCTGGATGGTAGTCAGCAGCATCAGATGACTATCAAGGTAGACAAATGCATTGAAATGTCAGCGTTTGAATATTTTCCCACTATCAGTCTCTTATGATCATCCCTATTCTTCTGCGCTGGACCTTCCTTTCTTCTCCCTTTCTCCTGTTTTCTTTATTCTGTTTTATATTTAGGAATCACTGAAAATAAAGACTTTCTTTTAACCTCAACAAGAACCTTAACCCCTTTCTCTCTTGAAAAATCTGCATGACCCCTCCTCCCCACCGCCAGAAGAATCTGGTCGGCAAGAAGCAAGGAAAGATTGTACGTTAGACTGCCAGCAATCAGTTCTGATTTCTGGCAACCTCATCCCCCTCCAGCCCTCTGGACTCCCGGCTTGGGTCACTGTCTATGCAGAGTCTGTACGTTCTCCTCGTGTCTGCGTGGGTTTCCTCCGGGTGCTCGAGTTTCCTCCCACAGTCCGAAAAACGTGCTGGTTAGAAACATTGACCATGCTAAATTCTCCCTTTCCCTGTACCTTGTTTCTGTTCAAGTAATCATCTAATGTCCTTTTGAATGCCTTGATTGAACCTGCCTCCACTCCCAGGCAGTGCGTTCCAGACCCCATCCACCCAATATGTGAAAAAGTATTTTCTCACATCACATTTGCAGATCACTAAATCTATGCCCGTTCCTTCTTCATCCTGTTATGAGTAGGAATAGTTTTTCCCTATCGACTCTCAACTCTGTCCAATCCCCCTCATGACTTTGAACACCTCAAACAAATCTGGCTCCCCCAGCATCCACAGCTCTTGATGGGAGGGGGGGGAGGGGTGGGGGAGATGGGGGGAGGGTGACAATGAGGGTCGGTGGTCTATTTGACCATGGGCACAGGTTGGCAGAGGACTCGGGCACTTCCCGGGCACGAGGAGCAGCAATAGTGGCCCGGGATAGAGAAGTGAGTAAGTGATAAGGAGAGATGACAGATTGGGAGCCGTCAAAATGTGATCTAAATGTAAACATCTTTGTGTAAAAAAAATCCTTCCAATAACTTAAGAACCAGCTTGGCATATATTCTCGGTATCTAATGAGCAGATCTCATATTAAATGCTTTTTTATATCTTTCCACCACATAAATTATTATATTTCAAGACAAAGGTCAGCATTATATCATAGAAAAGTGTAACTCAATATAATTATTCGTATTTATTTCCTTCTCCAAACTCACCCATGTGAATTGGCAAGCCTTGTTTTGTGGTCGTCTCACTTTAAAGACAGGGATTGAGTTTGCCATTTAACTGGACTCAGGCACCAATGAGTCAAGGTGACCTCAGACCGATGTTGGCACACTTTATCCATGGTGGCGTGCGCAGGGTATTAATTCTCCATCATTCTCCAGGCTCCAAGAGGCTTGAATTATTTCTTCCACGCTGGAACACTTCTCCATCCCTCAGGCTTAACTCTTATTCCTCCGAGTCCAGAAATCTTTGAGGGCCTGATTTAGGGGCGGCAAGGTGACACAGTGGTCAGCACTGCTGCCTCACAGCGCTGGGGACCCCGGTTCAATTCCCTGCTCGGGTCACTGTCTGTGTGGAGTCTGCACCTTCTCCCCGTGTCTGTGTGGGTTTCCTCCGGGTGCTCTGGTTTCCTCCCACAGTCCAGAGATGTGCGGGTTAATTGGATTGGCCATGCTAAGTTGCCCCTTAGTGTCAGGAGGACTAGATAGTGTAAATGCACAGGGCTATGGAGATAGGGTCTGGGTGGGATTGAGGTCGGTGCAGACTCGATGGGCTGAATGGCCTCCTTCTGCACTCTAGGGTTCTATGATTCTATGGCAAGTCTTTACTGAACCAAGAGGTGAGGAACTCAGTTTAACATGATCCCACCTGCACCCAAAAATTCACCTGCCAGCTGATTGGGCCAGGATTAAGAGGACAGCCTGATTTGCTCAGCCTCTGGCTAAGGATCTCGGAGGAAAATCAGAGTTTTTTTTCGAAGCAGACACCAAAAGTTTGCTACAAATTAAAAGGACAAAAAATAATTTCTTTTGCTGCTCGTCCTAACCACTTCCGAACCCTCCGAGCCAGGGAAGTGCCTTGAGTTCCAACCGCTCCAGTAAATGACCCTTGATAATATGGCCAGATTTATTCCGAGTGATCTGCAGCGGAGGTATTTGCATTGTTAATGAGTTGATATGCTGTGCTGGGCCCCGTGCATCTGGCACACTGAACCGGACCCTCAATCCCTCTCATTTCTCAAAGCTGACAGCTTTGTCCCTATCGCTTCCCGCAATGCAATCAGACAGAGGGAAAATTAATTGTCAGCCTTCTAATGCGTTATTCACCTTGAAAGGTCCAGATTCCAAGATCCTGGAATTCAGTAATGATGCTGTTAACTCATTCCATGTCCACGTCTCCGTATTATTAGTGTCGAAAGGAAGGCCAACCTATAAACCTAGGTTTATAGTGGCACGGTGGCACAGTGGTTAGCACTGCTGCCTCACAGCGCCAGGGACCTAGGTTCAATTCCCAGTGTGGGTCACTGTCTGTGCGAAGATGGCACATTCTCCCTGTGTCTGCGTGGGTTTCCTCCGGGTGCTCCGGTTTCCTCCCACGTTCTGAAAGACGTGCTGGTTAGGTGCATTGACCCGAACAGGCGCCGGACTGTGATGACTAGGGGAATTTCACAATAACTTCATTGCAGTGTTAATGTAAGCCTTACTTGTGACAGATAAATAAGAAGCTTTAAACTTTAAACATGCTGGTTAGGTGCATTGGCCATGCTAAATTCTCCCTCAGTGTACCCGAACAGGCGTGTGGTGACTAGGGGATTTCACAGCAACGTCATTGTAGTGTTAATGCAAGCCTACTTGTGACAATAATAAATAAACTGAAACTAAAGGGCATTAGTGAATGACAAGGGTTTTTAAACAACAACCATTTCATGCTCACCATTACTAAGACCGGCTTTATATTCCAGATTTAATTGAATTTAAACTCCACCAGTTGCTGTGGTGCGAGTGTGGCAACTGGGGGATTTTCACAGTAATGTGAATGCAGTGTTAATGCAAGCCTACTTGTGACACTAATAAATAAACTTTAATCTTAAAACTTGTAAATGCAATTAAGGAAAATTGATATCACAGACACAGGCCATATGGCCCAGTAAGTCCATGCCTAATTTATGCTTCACTCCAGTCTTCCTCCATTCTTTTCATCGAACATCATGAGATTAACCCTCTATCTGCTTCTCCCTCACATGTTTTTCGAGCCTCCCCTCAAATATATCGCGACTAATCGCCTCAACCACTCTTGTGTGGAGTTTGCAGGTTCTGCCCAAACCTGGGTGGGTTTCCTCCGGGTACTCCCACAGTCCAAATATGTGCAGGTTAGGTGCATTGGGCATGCTAAATTGCCCCTTGGTGTCCCAAGATGTGTAGGTCAGGAGGATTAGAGGAGTATGGCTTGGTATGGCTCCTGCTCTGACCAAGACACTCTCTCCTTTCCTTCTCTATGAATGGTATGTTTTGTCTGTGTAGCGCACAAGAAACAATACTTTTTACTCTATACCAATACATGTGACAATAAAAAATCACATCAAAAGAGTTGTGAATGTAGTCTAATCCATCGCGCAAACCAGCCTCCCATCCATTGACTCTGTCTACACTTCCCGCTGCCTCGGCAAAGCAGCCAGCATAATCAAGGACCCCACACACCCTAGACATACTCGCTTCCACCTTCTTCTCTCAGAAAAAAGTTCTGAGATCACGTACCAACCGATTCGAGAACAGCTTCTTCCCTGCTACTATCAGACTTTTGAAAGGGCCAACTTTATATTAAGTTAATCTTTCTCTACACCCTAGCTATGACTGTAACACTACATTCTGCACTCTCTCCTTTCCTTCTCTATGAACGGTATGTTTTGTCTGTATAGCGTGCAAGAAACAATACTTTCATTGTATATCAATACATGTGACGATGATAAATTAAATCAAATTAAATCATAGAAACCCCACAGTGCAGAAGGAGGCCATTCGGCCCATCGAGTCTGCACCGACCACAATCCCACCCAGGCCCTACCCCCACATATTTACCCACTAATCCCTCTAACCTACACATCTCAGGATTCTAAGGGGCAATTTTTAACGTGGCCAATCAACCTAACCCGCACATCTTTGGACTGTGGGAGGAAACTGGAGCACCCGGAGGAAACCCACGCAGACACGAGGAGAATGTGCAAACTCCACACAGACAGTGACCCGAGCCAGGAATCGAACCCAGGACCCTGGAGCTGTGAAGCAGCAGTGCTAACCACTGTGCTACCGTGCCGCCCTTGGTGGAAATGACCACTTCCATCTGGAAGGACAAGGCAACAGATGCATGGGGACTCCAACACTCCAAGTTCCCCTCCAAACCACTCATCCCCATCCTGACTTGGAATTATATCGCCGTTCTTTCACTGTCACTGGGGCAAAAATCCTGGAATTCCCGCCCGAATGGCATTGTGGGTCAGCCCACAGCACGTGGGCTGCAGCGATTCAAGAAGGCAACTCATTACCGCCTTCTCAAGGGCAACTAGGAATGGGCAATAAATGCTGGCCAGCCAGCGGCGCCCATGTTCCACAACTGAATGAAAAATACTTCAAAATGAGATCTCCGTAAGGTGAGATTGGAAGCTTGGGTCTATTCAATATTTAGACATAATTCTAAGCACATCTTCCATTAAGGGTTTGTCTTCATAGAATCACAGAATCCCTACAGTTCAGAAGGAGGCCATTTGGCCCAACAAGCCTGCAACGACAACAATCCCACCCAGGCCCTATCTCCGTAACCCCACGTAATTACCCTGCTAGTCCCTCTGACACTAAGGGGCAATTTAGCATGGCCAATCAACCTAACCTGCACATCTTTGGACTGTGGGAAGAAACTGGAGCATCTGGAGGAAACCCACGCAGACATGGGGAGAACGTGTAAACTCCACACAGACAGTTGACAATGATTTCACGGTCATAATTAATTCCAGACTTTAAAAGAGATACGCACTGAATTCAAATTCAAAGGGGTGGAACGCTGGCACAGTGGTTAGCATTGCTGCCTCACAGTGCCAGGGACCTGGGTTTGATTCCTGGCTTGGGTCACTGTCTGGGTGGAGTTTGCCAGTTTGCACGTTCTCCCGTTTCTGCGTGGGTTTCCTCCGGGTGCTCCAGTTTCCTCCTGCAGTTTGAAAGACGTGCTGGTTAGGTGCATTGACCCGAACAGGTGCCGAAGTGTGGCGACGAGGGGAATTTCACAAGTAAGGCTTACAGTAATGTAAGCCTTACTTGTGGCAAATAAATAAGCGTTAAATTTCACCATCTGCCATGGCAGGATTCAAACTCTGTTCCCCAGAACGGAGTGTCTAGATTACTCGTCCAGGGAATATACCATTATTTCACCCCTCTATGTGGCCATTTCCATGTCATGGCAATGGCTGCAAAGATACATCATTGATGTAAAGTGCATTGGGACATCCTGTGACTGTAAATTTGTGAGACCTTTTTTTATGAGGGACTGCTGCACTTCAGTGGCGCCACCCTGTGGATGATTTCCTTCCTCCTGCTCAGTCGGGGGGGGGGTGTTAAAAATCTCATGTGGCATTATTTGTAGAAGAGTGCATTGGGTTGGAGCGTTGGCCAACATTGAACCAATGAAGCAACTTGCTGTCCCTCTCATCCTTGCCGTGCTCAACTCAAAATGGCTACACTGTCAACTCTGTCGCCTCAGCGTCTGTGCAGGTTCATGAATGACAAATATTATCCGGGCTTGTTGAAGCCTTTTATTAACACAAGCTCTTCCTCTGCCAGTGAAATCCACCACGCTTTTCATTAACAGGATTCTTCAGGATCCTGCAGCAGGTCAGCCCACCCAAGAACCTTGATACTGACATCGTCCATCCCTGAGCATTCTGTACTGAGCACTCTCCGGTGTCGCATGGCACCTGGCACGGGGATGGTGAGTAATATCCTGACAGCTTGAAGCACCCCATGAGACCATAATGTTCCAAATGACAAAGGAAACCATTGCATAGAATATGCACACACCCTCTCGCTCAGTAAGAAAATCAGGATAATGGGATAATATTTCTCAAAAAGAGAGGGCTGAGGTAAATGAACTTCCCCCAGGGCACTCACTGCCTGGCTCTCCCCCAGAGGCTCCTATGGAGCTCCTGGTAACATTTGCCAGGATCTCACCTACATTTTATGAAGAGAACATTCTTTCCATTCCAGATACAAAGATGTCCAAAGGCGTGAGTTGCTGCAATGTCTTTTGATATATCCGTAGTAAAAACTCCAAAGGGGGCGATCTTACCAGAATTTGTTAAAGTGTCAGGCTCAGTCAGAAAACTGGTGTGTAACTCTCCAGTTGCTCAGACCCAGTTTTCTCTCTAAAGGTTATATATTCGTCACAAGTAAGGCTTACATTAACACTGCAATGAAGTTACTGTGAAATTCCCCTAGTCGCCACACTCCGGTGCCTGTTCGGATCAATGCACCTAACCGGCACGTCTTTCAGACTGTGGGAGGAAACTGGAGCACCCGGAGGAAACCCACACAGACACGGGGAGAATGTGCAAACTCCACACAGACAGTGACCCAAGGCTGGGAATTGAACCCGGGTCCCTGGCACTGTGAGGCAGCAGTGCTAACCACTCTGCCACCGTGCTGTTCCAGATTTTGAGTCCCATCAAAGATAAAAAAGAGTGGGCATGGTTTACGCCATCACGCCGAGGTGGCAAAATTGTCCACTGAGATTAGGGCGTCATTTATAAAGGGCGCCCCAATCAGAAATAAAAATAAACTCCACCCTCACCACCCCCCCACCCCCACCCCCCGCCCCCCCCGGCCCGCCACCATCCGCCCCCTCCCCACCATCCGCCCCCTCTCCCACCACTACAGAGATATCGGGGGATCTCCGCTCACCACCCAACCAATCATCGCCACAGTTCACTCACCATACCCACAGAGGTATCTGGGGATCTCCTTCGCCACCCAATGCGCACCCCGCCTCTCTCACTACACATAAACGAACTTCCCCCAGGGCACTCACTGCCTGGCTATCTCCCTCTCCCCCAGAGGCTGTACTTACCTTTCAGACCCCAGAGGAATCCTCTTGACAGGTTGACTGCATCTATCCTGTCGAATCCTGTTACAGTTTGATAGGTTTCTGTGAGATTCCCCTCGTTATCCTGAACTCCAACGAGTATAATCCTAAACGGCTCAATCTCTCCTCATACGTCTGTCCCGCCATCCCAGGAATCAGCCTGGTAAACCTTCGCTGCACTCCCTCGAGAGCAAAGGAGGGAGGGAGGGTAGAGGAAAGGGTGAGGGAAAGGGAGAGAGGGAACGAGGGAAGGAGGGGATCGAGGGAGGAAGGGCAAGAGAAAACAAGGGAGGGAGGGATCAAGGGAGGGAGGGAAAGGGGGCTTGAGGGAGCTTAGGAAGTAGGAAGGGAAGTAGGGAGGAAGGAAGCAGGAAACAAGAGAGGAAAGAAGACAGGAAGAGGCTAGAGGGAAGAAGAAAAGATAGGAGGATGGAAGGGAGAAGAGAGGGAGGGAAGGAGGGAGGATTGCAATTTTTAAATCTTCATGAAGGCTTTACACCCTGTTAAATACCGTTGAAGTGTAGCCAGTATTATAATGTACAAAATACAACAGCCATATTGCACAGTATAATGCCACAAATACCTAATGGAACCACCCTGTTTTAGGAATGATGGTTGAGGGATAAATGTTTGCCTGGATGTCTGAGTGGATGCAAATGATTCTCTGGCAGTATTTCAAAGGCGTGCAGGAGAGGTATCCCGGTTTTCCTGAACCGAGGCCGCGAAAGAAACAGATCATCTAGTTATCACCAAGTCACCATGGTGGCACAGATTCAAGTGAAACCTGGCATAATACTGAAGCAGAAACTGGCATCAGAGTCCAGAAGGGTAGGGTCCAGGTTCCACAGGGTAGGGGGGAGTGGTGCATTGAAGTCAAACTGAAACTAGCCATGTGATGAGTGCAATGGGCATGTCATATTACCTCCATTCACACTGGGAGATGGTAGCACTTGGCAATGGACAAAGAGTGACTTACCCGTGTTTTTTTTAGTAGTGTCACAAGTAGACTCACATTAACACTGCAATGAAGTTATTGTGAAAATCCTCCAGTCGCCACGCTCTGGTGCCTGTTCGGGTACACTGAGGGAGAATTTAGCACGACCAATGCACCCTAACCAGCACATCTTTTGGATTGTGGGAGGGAACTGGAGCACCCGGAGGGAACACACACAGATAAGGGGAGAACGTGCAGACTCCGCATGGACAGCTGGGAATCGAACCCAGGTCCCTGGCGCTGAGATGCAGCAGTGCTAACCACTCTGCCACTGTGCCATGTCTGCACAATGTGTCATTCTGTCGCCTGCATTCTGGTACAACCTCATTGAGTTAACAATTAGGCAGCCATGGATGAATTACTGACTGCTCAGGACCTTTGACCTTACGGAGATATTTCAACTTTCTGTCAAGATGCCATAATTAGAGCAAACAAGGGAATCCAGCAGGTAATGATCTCACGCTTTAACATTCATTTTCTTTGCTTGGCTGTTGTCTGCAAAAACCTACTCAATAATTGACTGCCAGCTCAGAGTTCCGGGGGAATTCGGGGCCTGCTTGTCACTCAGATCTACCTGTCACTCCTCTGGATGTAACGTCTCCATTCCTGAAGGTTTGGAAATGCCAGTGTGTCATTAGGGTGGAGTGTTACATTCCACACCACACTAACTCATAGAGTCATAGAGGTTTACAGCAGGCCCTTCGGCCCAACTTGTCCATGCCGCCTTTTTTTTAAACCCCGAAGCTAGTCCCAATTGCCCGCATTTGGCCCATATCCCTCTATACCCATCTTACCCATGTAACTGTCTAAATGCTTTTTAAAAGACAAAATTGTACCCGTCTCTACTACTGCCTCTGGTAGTTGGTTCCAGACACTCACCACCCTCTGCGTGAAAAAATTGCCCCTCTGGACACTTTTGTATCTCTTCCCTCTCACCTTAAACCTATGCCCTCCAGTTTTAGATTCCCCTACCTTTGGGAAAAGATATTGACGAAGGAGCTAATCTATGCCCCTCATTATTTTATAGATCTATATAAGGTCACCCCTCAGCCTTCTACACTCCAGAGAAAAAAGTCCCAGTCTACCCAGCCTCTCCTTATAACTCAAACCATCAAGTCCCGGTAGCATCCTAGTAAATTTCTTCTGCAGTCTTTCTAGTTTAATAATATGCTTTCTATAATAGGGTGACCAAAACTGTACACAGTATTCCAAGTGTGGCCTTACCAATGTCTTGTACAACTTCAACAAGACATCCCAACTCCTGTATTCAATGTTCTGACCAATGCAACCAAGCATGCCGAATGCCTTCTTCACCACTCTGCCCACCTGAGACTCCACTTTCATGGAGCTATGAACCCCGAGGTCTCTTTGTTCTGTAACTCTCCCCAATGCCCTTCCATTAACTGAGTAAGTCCTGCCCTGGTTCAATCTACCAAAATGCATCACCTCACATTTATCTAAATTAAACTCCATCTGCCATTCGTCAGCCCACTGGCCCAATTGATCAACGTCCCATTGCAATCCAAGATAACCTTCTTCACTGTCCACTATGCCACCAATCTTGGTGTCATCTGCAAACTTACTAACCATGCCTCCTATATTCTCATCCAAATCTTAATATAAATGACAAATAACAGTGGGCCCAGCACTGATCCCTGAGGCACAAGCTGGTCACAGGCCTCCAGTTTGAAAATCAACCCTCTACAACCACCCTCTGTCTTTTTTATGAAGATGTGACGAGGGCGGTTGATGGAGGAGAACCGGTGGATGCGGTGTTTTTGGATTTCCAAAAGGCGTTTGATAAGGTGCCCCATAAAAGGCTGCTGAAGAAGATTAGGGCACACGGAGTTGGGGGTAGTGTGTTAAAGTGGATTGGGGACTGGCTATCCGACAGGAAGCAAAGAGTCGGAATTAATGGGTGTTTTTCCGGTTGGAGGAAGGTAACTAGTGGCGTGCCGCAGGGATCGGTACTCGGGCCGCAACTGTTTACCATTTATATAGATGATCTGGAGGAGGGGACGGAGTGTAGGGTAACGAAGTTTGCAGACGACACAAAGATAAGTGGAAAAGTGAATCGTGTGGAGGACGGAGAAGATCTGCAGAGAGATTTGGACAGGCTGAGTGAGTGGGCGAGGATATGGCAAATGGAGTATAACGTTGATAAATGCGAGGTTATACACTTTGGAGGAAATAATAACAAATGGGATTACTATCTCAATGGAAACAAATTAAAACATGCTACCGTGCAAAGGGACCTGGGGGTCCTTGTGCATGAGACGCAAAAGCCCAGTCTGCAGGTACAACAGGTGATCAAGAAGGCAAATGGGATGTTGGCCTATATTGCGAGGGGGATAGAATATAAAATCAGGGATGTCTTGATGCACCTGTACAGGGCATTGGTGAGGCCGCAGCTGGAATACTGTGTGCAGTATTGGTCCCCTTATATGAGGAAGGATATATTGGCATTGGAGGGAGTGCAGAGAAGGTTCACCAGGTTGATACCGGAGATGAGGGGTTTGGATTATGAGGAGAGGCTGAGGAGATTGGGTTAGTACTCGTTGGAGTTTAGAAGGATGAGGGGGGATCTTATGGAGACTTATAAGATAATGCGGGGGCTGGATAGGGTGGAAGCGGAGAGATTCTTTCCACTTAGTAAGGAAGTTAAAACTAGAGGACACAGCCTCAAAATAAAGGGGGGTCGGTTTAAGACAGAGTTGAGGAGGAACTTCTTCTCCCAGAGGGTGGTGAATCTCTGGAATTCTCTGCCCACTGAGGTGGTGGAGGCTACCTCGCTGAATATGTTTAAAGCGCGGATGGATGGATTCCTGAGCGGTAAGGGAATTAAGGGTTATGGGGATCAGGCGGGTAAGTGGTACTGATCCACGTCAGATCAGCCATGATCTTATTGAATGGCGGGGCAGGCTCGAGGGGCTAGATGGCCTACTCCTGCTCCTATTTCTTATGTTCTTATGTTCTTCTGTCATCAAGCCAATTTTGTATCCATTTCGTTACCTCACCCTGGATCCCGTGAGATTTAACCTTATGTAACAACCTACCCATACAGTACCTTGACAAAGGCCTTGCTAAAGTCCATGTAGACAACGTCAATTGCACTGCCCTCATCTACCTTCTTAGTTACCCCTTCAAAAAACTCCCATCACTGCCTCTCCCAGAGACCCCCAATTCGAGTCCATCTTGTGCAGCCTTTAGTCCAACCAGGCTGCCCTGGTCTGCAAACTCCCAGTTGTGCTCGATACAGTCACAGAGCCAACTCTGCTCTGTGAGTGCTAGCCTCTCAGTCACAGCAAGGCAGCGTAATAACTGATTTCACAGTGGGCAGGCTGTACCAGAGAGGATTTCGGGACACTAGTTGGTTATTTTGATCAAAAATGAGGAGAGAAATTATCACAGCTGCTATTTCGAAATGAGGGTTGAAAACATTGCCCAATCCATCACACAAACTGGCTCAAGAACAACTTCTTCCCTACTGCCATCAGACTTTTGAATGGTCCTACCATATATTAAGCTGATCTCTCTTCACCCTATCTGTAACTGCATAGAAACATGGAAACTAGAGGCAGGAGTAGGCCATTCGGCCCTTCAAACTTGTTCTACCATTCATCTTGACCATGGCTGATCATCAAATTCAATATCATGAACCCCCTTCCTCCCAAATTCCTTGATCCCTTTCCCCTCAAGAGCGAGATCTAGTTTCTTCTTGAAATCAGACAACGTTTTGGCCTCAGCTACTTTCTGTGGTAGTGAATTCCATACATTCACCACCCCCTGGGTGAAGAAATTTCACCTCACCTCAGTTCTAAAAGGTTTACCACTTATCCTCAAACTATGACCCCTAGTTCTGGACTCCCCCACCATTGAGAACATTCTTTCTGAATCTATCCTGTCTAACCCTGTTAGAATTTTATAAGTTTCTATGAGATCCCCTCTCACTCTTCTAAACTCCAGTGAATATAATCCTCACCAACAGTCTCTCCTTATATGACAGATCTGCCATCCCAGGAATCAGCCTGGTAAACCTTCGCTGTACTCCCCCTATAGGAAGGACATCCTTCCTCAGATAAAGACACCAAAACTGCACACGATACTCCAGATGTGGCCTCACCAACGCCCCATACAATTGCAGCAAAACATCCCTATCCCGATACTCAAATCCTACAGAAACTTAGAACACCATATTCTGCACCCTCTCCTTTCCTTCTCCCCCTGTACTCTATGAACGGTATGCTTTGCTCGCAAGAAACAATACTCTCCACTGTATCCCAATACAAGTGACAATCATGATTCAATTCAAAAATGGGGGGAGGTTAAGGTTCAGCCTGAAAGATTCTTAGGTGAGAATTAACTCAGCTATGATTGCTAAAATTACTTATCGCCATGACATAGCAGCATCGCATCTGAGGCACTCTGACGTTGCAATTGATATAGCCTGCAGCCAGTTTGTAATCTCAGGACACCCCAAAGTGCATCACAGCCATTGTAGGAAGGAGACGTTACCTGTCTTAAGCACAGCAAGCTCCCATAATCAGCAATGTGTTAACTTCCAGATCATCTGTTTTTTCAAAAATGCTAATTGCGGGGTAAATTCATAGAACATAGAACATTACAGCGCAGTACAGGCCCTTCGGCCCTCGATGTTGCGCTGACCAGTGAAACCAATCTAAAGCCCATCTAACCTACACTATTCCAATATCATCCATATGTTTATCCAATAACCATTTGAATGCTCTTAATGTTGACGAGTCCACTACTGCTGCAGGCAGGGCATTCCACGCCCTTACTACTCTCTGAGTAAAGAACCTACCTCTAACATCTGTCCTATATCTCTCACCCCTCAATTTAAAGCTATGTCCCCTTGTGTTAGCCATCACCATCCGAGGAAAAAGGCTCTCACTATCCACCCTATCTAATCCTCTGATCATCTTGTAAGCCTCTATTAAGTCACCTCTTAACCTTCTTCTCTCTAACGAAAACAACTTCAAGCCCCTCAGCCTTTCCTCATACGATTTTCCCACCATACCAGGCAACATCCTGGTAAATCTCCTCTGCACCCTTTCCAACACTTCCACATCCTTCCTATAATGCGGCAACCAGAACTGTACGCAATACCCCAAGTGCGGCCGCAACAGAGTTTCGTACAGTTGCAACATGACCTCCTGGCTCCGAAACTCAATCCCTCTACCAATAAAAGCTAACACACCGTACGCCTTCTTAACAACCCTATCAACGTGGGTGCCAACTTTCAGCGATCTATGCTCATGGACACCCAAATCCCTCTGTTCATCCACACTACCAAGTATCCTTCCATTAGCCCAGTACTCTGTATTCCTGTTACTCCTTCCAAAGTGAATCACTTCGCACTTTTCCGCATTAAACTCCATTTGCCACCTCTCAGCCCAGCTCTGCAGCTTATCTATGTCCCTCTGTAACCTGCCACTTCCCTCCGCACTGTCTACAACTCCATCGACTTTAGTGTCATCCGCAAATTTATTAACCCATCCTTCTACGCCCTCATCCAGGTCATTAATAAAAATGACAAACAGCAGTGGCCCCAAAACAGATCCTTGCGGTACACCACTAGTAACTGAACTCCAGGATGAATATTTCCCATCAACCACCACCCTCTGTTTTCCTACAGCGAGCCAATTCCTGATCCAAACCACTAAATCACCCTCAATCCCATGTGTCCGTATTTTCTGCAAAAGCTTACCATGGGGAACCTTATCAAACGCTTTGCTGAAATCCATATACACCACATCAACCGCTTTACCCTCATCCACCTCTTTGGTCACCTTCTCAAAGAACTCAATAAGGTTGTGAGGCATGACCTACCCTTCACAATACCGTGCTGACTATCCCTAATCAAATTATTCCTTTCCAGGTGATTATAAATTCTATCTCTTATAATCCTTTTCAATACTTTGCCCACAACAGAAGTAAGGCTCACCGGTCTATAATTAACAGGGTTGTCCCTACTCCCCTTTTTGAACAAGGGGACAACATTTGCTATCCTCCAGTCCTCTGGCACTGTTCCAGTAGACAATGACGACCCAAAGATCAAAGCCAAAGGCTCTGCAATCTCCTCTCTAGCCTCCCAGAGAATCCTAGGATAAATCCCATCTGGCCCAGGGGACTTATCTATTTTTACCCTTTCCAGAATTGCTAACACCTCTTCTTCTTCATAGAATCACAGAATCATAGAATTCCTACAGTGCAGAAGCAGCCCATTCAGCCCATCAAGTCTGCACTCCAACAGGGCCTAGACTATTACTCCATCAGGGCCTAGACTATTAATCCAGAAACTCAGCTAATGCTCTGGGGACCCAGGTTCGAAATCCCACCACAGCAGATGGTGCAATTTGAATTCAATTTTAAAAATCTGGAATTAAGAATCTATTGATGTTCATGAAACCATTGTCGATTGTCGGAAAAACTCATCTGGTTCATTAATGTCCTTCAGGGTAGGAAATCTGCCGCCCTTATCTGGTCTGGTCTATATGTGACTCCAGGGTGACAGCAATATGTGGTTGACTCTCAATTTCCCTTGGGCAAGGAGGGATGGGCAACAAATGCTGGCCAGCCAGCAACGCCCATGTCCCACAAATAAATAAACAGAACATCCCACCAAGACCCCATCCACGTAACCTCATGTATTTAGCCCGCTAATTTCCCTAACCTATACATCTTGGGACGCAAAGGGAGAATTTAGCATGGTCAATCCACCCAACCCGCACATCGGGTTAAGAAAGCAAGATACGATCTAAGGAGATCCATCAAAGATGCCAAACGACTCTACCGGACCAAGCTAGAGTCCCAAGCTAGCCACACGGACCCCCGCCGACTATGGAAGATGTAAAATCGCCGGCTCCAACGCACCCCTCCCTGATGAGCTCCATGCATTCTATGCCCGTTTTGAACAAGAGGTCAGCGAGAGCATGCCCTCCACCCTGGAAGCCCTGGATGAACCTGTATCTGGGGTCACCATTGCAGATGTCAGAGCAGCTTTCTCGAAAGTCAACCCATGGAAAGCGACTGGCCTGGAGAGGGTACCCAGACGTGCACTCAGATCCTGCGCGGATCAGCTGGTGGGTGTATTCACAGACATCTTCAACCTCTCTTTACAACAATCTGAGGTCCCTATCTGCTTTAGGAAGACGACCATCATCCCGGTACCAAAGAAAAGCCAGGCAGCGTGCCTTAATGACTATCAGCCAGTGGCTCTGACATCCATCATTATGAAGTGCCTTGAAAGCCTAGTCATGGCACGAATCAATTCCAGCCTCCTGGACTACGTGAATCCACTACAGTTTGCCACCACCGCAACAGGCCCACAGCAGACGCCATCCCCCTGGCCCTGCACTCAATCGTGGAACACCTAGATAACAAGGACACCTATGTCAGAGTCCTATTTATTGACTATAGCTCAGCCTTCAACACTACTATTCCTGTGAAACTCTTCTCCAAACTCCGTGGCCTGGCCCTCGGCTCCTCCCTCTACCACTGGATCCTGAACTTCCTAATTCACAGAGCACAATCAGTAAGGAGAGGCAACAACACCTCCTCCACACCGGTGCCCCACAAGGCTGTGTTCTCAGTCCCCTACAATACTCCTTATACACCAATGACTGTGTGGCCAAATTCCCCTCCAATTCGATTTTTAGTTTGCTGATAACACCACCATAGTGGGTCGGATCTCAAACAATGACAAGACAGAGTACAGGAATGAGATAAAGAATCTGGTGAACTGGTGCGACAACAATAATCTCTTCCTCAATGTCAGCAAAATGAAAGAGATAGTCATTGACTTCAGGAAGCGTAAAGGAGAACATGCCCCTGTCGACATCAACGGGGATGAAATAGAAAGGGTGAGAGCTTCAAGCTTTTAGGTGTCCAGATCACCAACAATCTGTCCTGGTCCCCCCATGCCGACACTATAGTTAAGAACGCTCACCACCACCTTTACTTTCTCAGAAGACTAAGGAAATTTGGCATGTCAGCTACGACTTTCACCAAGTTTTACCATTGCACCATAGACAGCATCTTTTCTGGTTGTATCACAGCTTGGTATGGCTCCTGCTCTGCCCAAGACCGCAAGGAACTACAAAAGGTCATGAATGTAGCCCAATCCATCACGCAAACCAGCCTCCCATCCATTGACTCTCTGCACTTCCCGCTGCCGCGGAAAAGCAGCCAGCGTAATTAAGGACCCCACGCACCTCGGACATTCTGTCTTCCATCGAAAAAAAGATACAAAAGTCTGAAGTCACGTACCAACCGACATAAGAATAGCTTCTTCCCTGCTGCCATCAGACTCTTGAATGGACCTATCCTGTATTAAGTTAATCTTTCTCTATACCCTAGCTATAACTGTAACACCACATTCTGCACTCTCTTGTTTCCTTCTCTATGAACGGTATGCTTTGTCTGTATAGCGCAAGAAACAATACTTTTCATATGACAATAATAAATCAAATCAAATCAAATCTTTGGAGTGTGGAAGGAAACCAAAGGACCCGGAGGAACCCCATGCAGACTACAGGGAGAAGGTGCAAACTCCACACAGTCACCCAAGGCCGGAATGGAACCCAGACCCCTGGCACTGTGAGGCAGCAGTGTTAACCACTGTGCCACCATGCTGCCCGGCACATAAGTGTTTATGTCCACCGGAGAGGACTGACTTGGTCTCATCTGAAAGATAGCACTCCCAACCAGGCAGCTCAACCTCGGTACCGCAGCAGGGGTCTTGGTCAAGATTCAACGGGTGGGTGACAAATGACAAAGATTGAACACCATTCACTGTCCGTTAGTCAGACGTGAGAGAGGCTGCCTCCGAGGCCAACCGATAGCCAGCCCCCATTCCCGGATATGACTGACCTATGTAAGCTACGCAGACAGTTTAAATATTTTATCACTTGTCTCCGTGACGTGCAGACATTTTGACAGCACGGGTGATTTACACAAGCAGACAGTGAAAATGTCAGCCTGTAAATATATCACAGCAGCATTCTGCCTGGCTAATAGCTGCATTCACTCTGTTCCAGCGCAGCTTGTCTTTCCCTCCCAGCGTTTATATGAAAGTTGCAAAGTCAAAGAACAAAGAACAAAGAAAATTACAGCACAGGAACAGGCCCTTCGGCCCTCCAAGCCTGCACCGACCATGCTGCCTGACTTAACTAAAAACCCCGACGCTTCCGGGGACCATATCCCTCTATTCCCATCTCATTCATGTACTTGTCAAGACGCCCCTTAAAAGTCACTACCATATCCGCTTCCACTACCTCCCCCCGGCAACGAGTTCCAGGCACCCACTCTGTGTAAAACATCTGCATCGTACATCTCTTTTAAACCTTGCCCCTCGCATAGAATGATAGAGTGCAGAATGAGGCCATTCGGCCTGTGCTGGTACTTTGGCAGCACTGTCCAATTAATCACGGTCTCCCTGCATATTTCCTCCCACAGTCCAAAGATGCGCAGGTTAGATTGATTGGCCATGCTACGTTGACCCTAGTGTCAGGGGGATCAGCAGGGTAAATATGTGGGGTTATGGGGATAGGGCCTGGGTTGTGTTGTGGTCAGTGCAGGCTCAATGGGCTGAATGGCCTCCTTCTGCACTGTAGGATTCTATGATTCTATGATATGGCTTTTCTCTCCATCTGTTAGAATTCCCCTCTGAAAGGTACCAATGAATCTGCTTCCCCATCCTCAGAGACAGTGCATTCCAAGTGGGGCAGCACGGTGGCGCAGTGGTTAACACTGCTGCTTCACAGCGCCAGGGACCCGGGTTCAATTCCATCCTTGGGTCACTATCTGTGCGGAGTTTGCACATTCTCCCCCGTGCCTGCGTGGGTTTCCTCCGGGTGCTCCGGTTTCCTCCCACAGTCTAAAGATGTGCGGGTTAGGTTGATTGGCCACGGGAAATTGCCCCTTAGTGTCAGGGGAATTAGCAGGGTGAATAAGGGGGGTTGCGGGGATGGGATTGTTGTCAGTGCAGGCTCAATGGCCTGACTGGCCTCCTTCTGTACCCTGAGGATTCTATAATTCGAAATCACAATTCACTGTGTTAAAAAAAGTCATGTTGCCTCTGTTCTTTTGCCTTAACGTTAAACTGCTTAAAATAAACAGACAGTATATATTCCACAGATATGAGACCATTTTCAGTGAAGAGAATTGTTTGCAGGGAACCTGCCTGTGGTACGCAGGATAATTCCACCGAGGTAGCTAGGCCTGGGTGCAGTATAAATTCAGTTGTTATTGTTGCTCCTCTTACTCCTGCTATTTGGCTTTCGCACTCCCAAAAGGCAGTGGATGGTAACCCCCAGCATGTTGATAGTGGGGAATTTAGCGATGGTAATACTATCGAATGTCAAGGGGAGATGGTTTCATTCTCTCTTGTTGGAGACGGTCATTGCCAGGTACTTACACGATATGAATGTTACTTGCCACTTCTCAGCCCAAACCTGGCTACTGTTCAGATCTTGTTGCATTTGGACATGGATTGCTTCTGAGGAGTCGCGAATGGTGCTGAACATTGTGCAATCAGACTGAAGTCTCCAGGCCCCCTCGCATCTCCCCCCTCCCGCCAGGAGTGTTTCACTCTAGCGGGGATTACAACAGCTCCCCACTAGCGGGGAGGTAGCAGCCTGACCGCACTGGAGTGAGGTCGGAGCTAAGGGAGGGTGCCCCCTGGGCATTGCCAACTGATGTGGAGATGCCGGCGTTGGACTGGGGTAGGCACAGTAAGAAGTCTAACAACACCAGGTTAAAGTCCAACAGGTTTATTTGGTAGCATAAGCCACTCGCTTTTGGAACAGGCTGTCCCTTCGTCAGGTGGGTGGGAGTTCAGAACTCCCACCCACCTGACGAAGGGACAGCCTGTTCCAAAAGCGAGTGGCTTTTGCTACCAAATAAATCTGTTGGACTTTAACCTGGTGTTGTTAGACTTCTTACTGTCATTGCCAACTGGGCAGTGCCAGCCTGGCCCCCTGGTACTGCCCAAGGGCCAGGCTGGTTGTGGTTGGGTTGGGGTGATGAGGGCTGGCCCGGATACGCCCGGAAGGCCAGCAATCATGGGAGTGGGGGGATTGGGGCGGCAGTGACGCGGGGTCATGGGGCTGACTAACAATCAAGCTGGCCAGCGATTGGGAGGCCGGCAGTGCGGGGCTACTGCGCATGCACTGATCTCGGTGCTGACAGATCAGCACAAGCGCAGTGGCCACTCAGCACTATGCTGCCGGCCTCTCCAGCGAGAATAGGCCCCACCTGCTGATTTTTAGCGTAATTCATGCTGGGGCACTCCGTGATGTACAGAGTGTGGAAGATTCATTTTGAAAATCCCGCTAACAAAAACCAGCGGGATTTACTCCAGTTTTTAAGCGAATTCGGCATTTCGAATTTTTTGGGGAGAATTCCACTCAATACTTTTCACTGTATCACGGAGCATGTGACAATAATAAATCAAATCAAATCAAATCAAACAGTGAGTGGTCTAGCAAACTGGAAGAGAACCCGTCATCACCATCTCAAGGCAAACGAGGTGATTGGCAATAAACGGCAGCATTCCCTACATCACAACAGTGGCTACACATCAGCAGAACTCCATTAGCTGCAAAGCACACTGGGATACCGGGTGGTCATGAAAGGAATCATTGGAATTGTAACCTCGCCAGCAAGGTTCATGTTCCAAGAACAAACTCAAATGACAAAAAAAACACACACAATGACAGCGGCAGTGGGCCTGGGTTTCCCTCCGGGTGCTCTGGTTTCCTCCCACATTCTGAAAGACGTGCTGGTTAGGGTGCATTGACCCGAACAGGCGCCGGAGTGTGGTGACTCGGGGAATTTCACAATAACTTCATTGCAGTGTTAATGTAAGCCTTACCTGTGACTAATAAATTAACTTTGAACTTTAGGTCTTGGATGGGAGAGCCTACCATTCCTCTCAACTCCTCCCGTCGCCAAGGATTTCACCTTTGACCTAACATGACCCGAGAACAAGTCTCACTGATTGGCCCTCCCAAAGAAGAAAGGTCATTTCTTGTTCGAAGGAGACAACATGAGGTGGGATAAAACTCTTGTCTCGTTCCCTCTCTCGCTTCTTTGAAAAAACAAGAGCATATTTACAGCGGATGTTTATGTTTTCTGGGCATTTTTTATTATTTTTTTTAATTTTTGATGCTGTTTTGGAACCCGATGTGTGACTGATGCCTCCATCTCATCTATATTTGATGCATGAGTAGGGCTGTACCGAGGAGAGTGCATTTTCGTGTCAGTTAACAATCACCTGTCTCTGTTACAGCTCTTCAAAAAAAAAAATCAATAGCAATTTATAATTCAAGATAGCAACGTATCAGATTTTTGGAGAAGAATTGAGGCTGCCTCATTAATTTTACATTGTGCTGGACCATGTGGGGAGGGCGGGGTGGTGTTGGTGAGGGGGGGAAAACTGCAGAAAATAAAGGGAAGAAAACTCCTGGCTTTTCTCTTAGTTTGTTCGTCAAAGCTGTTTGCACATTCTCTCCACCGACTCTTTCGTTTTGCAGGCCGGATGAATTATTAAAGGAAGCGCGGGCTTACATTTTTATAGCACGTTTCACCACCTCAGCTCATCCCCAAACACCATTGAAACGCATTTGAAGTGTCGTCACCGTTGTAGGGAACCTGGCAGCCAAGTTGCGCAGAGCAAGATCCCACAGACAGCAATCCGACCTTGAGCAGATTCCAGTGATGTCGGTTGAGGAATGAACATGGGAACATAGAAGATAGGAGCAGGAGTAGGCCATTCAGCCCTTCAAGCCTGCTCTGCTATCCATTATGTTCATGGTTGATCGTCCAACTCAATAGCCTGATCCCACCTTCCCCCTGAAATTGTTTCTTCCTCTTTGCCTCAAGTGCGATATCTGACTGCTTCTTGAAAACATATAACGTTGTGGCCTCAACTACTTCCTGTAGTAGCGATATCCACAGGCTGACCACTCTCTGGGTGAAGAAATTTCTCCTCATCTCTGTCCTGAACAGTCTACCCTGTGACCCCTGGTTCTGGACACCGCCACCGTTGGGAACATTCTTCTTGCATCTACCCTGTCTAGTCCTGTTAGAATTTTATTGGTTTCTGTGAGATCTCCCTCTCATTCTTCTGAACTGCAGCAAATTCACAAGAACATAAGAATATAAGAACTAGGAGCAGGAGTAGGCCATCTGGCCGCTCGAGCCTGCTCCGCCATTCAAGAAGGTCATGGCTGATATTTTCGTGGACTCAGCTCCACTTACCTGCCCGCTCACCATAATCCTTAATTCCTTTACTATTCAAAAATTTATCTATCCTTGCCTTAAAAACATTCAATGAAGTAGCCTCAACTGCTTCACTGGGCAGGGAATTCCACAGATTCACAACCCTTTGTGTGAAGAAGTTCCTCCTCAACTCAGTCCTAAATCTGCTTCCCCTTATTTTGAGGCTATGCCCCCTAGTTCTAGTTTCACCTGCCAATGGAAACAACTTCCCTGCTTCTATCTTATCTATTCCCTTCATAATCTTATATGTTTCTATAAGATCTCCCCTCATTCTTCTGAATTCCAATGAGTATAGCCCCAGTCTACTCAGTCTCTCCTCATAAGCCAACCCTCTCAACTCCGGAATCAACCTAGTGAATCTCCTCCTCCGGGCCAAGTGTTAGATTTGGTTGTGGGAGAGCAATTTGGAGATAGTGACCACAATTCGGTGTCTTTTGTTATTGCAATGGAGAGGGATAGGGCCGTACGGCAGGGCAAGGTTTACAATTGGGGGAGGGGTAATTATGATGCGATTAGGCAAGAATTAGGGGGCATAAGTTGGGAACAGAAACTGTCAGAGAAAGGAACTAAGGAAAAGTGGAACTTTTTCAAGGAACAAATACTGGATGTCCTTGATAGGTATGTTCCTGTCAGGCAGGGAGGAAATGGCCGAGTGAGGGAACCATGGTTCACAAAAGAGGTGGAATGTCTTGTGAAAAGGAAGAGGGAAGCTTATGTAGGGATGAGGAAACAAGGTTCAGATGGCTCGATTGAGGGTTACAAGTTAGCAAGGAATGAGCTGAAAAAGGGGCTTAGGAGAGCTAGGAGGGGACATGAGAAGTCCTTGGTGGGTCGGATCAAGGAAAACCCCAAGGCTTTTTACTCTTATGTGAGGAATAAAAGAATGACCAGGGTGAGGTTAGGGCCGGTCAAGGACAGTAGTGGGAACTTGTGTATGGAGTCAGTAGAGATAGGCGAGGTGATGAATGAATACTTTTCTTCAGTGTTCACCAAGGAGAGGGGCCATGTTTTTGAGGATGAGAAGGTGTTACAGGCTAATAGGCTGGAGGAAATAGATGTTCGGAGGGAGGATGTCTTGGCAGTTTTGAATAAACTGAAGGTCGATAAGTCCCCTGGGCCTGATGAAATGTATCCTAGGATTCTTTGGGAGGCAAGGGATGAGATTGCAGAGCCTTTGGCGTTGATCTTTGGGTCCTCGCTGTCCACGGGGATGGTGCCAGAGGACTGGAGAATGGCGAATGTTGTTCCTCTGTTTAAGAAAGGGAATAGAAATGACCCTGGTAATTATAGACCGGTTAGTCTTACTTCGGTGGTTGGTAAATTGATGGAAAGGGTCCTTAGGGATGGGATTTACGACCATTTAGAAAGATGCGGATTAATCCGAGATAGTCAGCACGGATTCGTGAAGGGCAAGTCGTGCCTCACAAATTTGATAGAATTTTTTGAGGAGGTAACTAAGTGTGTTGATGAAGGTAGGGCAGTTGATGTCATATACATGGATTTTAGTAAGGCGTTTGATAAGGTCCCCCATGGTCGGCTTATGATGAAAGTGAGGAGGTGTGGGATAGAGGGAAAGTTGGCCGATTGGATAGGTAACTGGCTGTCTGACCGAAGACAGAGGGTGGTGGTCGATGGAAAATTTTCGGATTGGAGGCAGGTTGCTAGCGGTGTGCCGCAGGGATCAGTGCTTGGTCCTCTGCTCTTTGTGATTTTTATTAATGACTTAGAGGAGGGGGCTGAAGGGTGGATCAGTAAATTTGCTGATGACACCAAGATTGGTGGAGTAGTGGATGAGGTGGAGGGCTGTTGTAGGCTGCAAAGAGACATAGATAGGATGCAAAGCTGGGCTGAAAAATGGCAAATGGAGTTTAACCCTGATAAATGTGAGGTGATTCATTTTGGTAGGACAAATTTAAATGTGGATTACAGGGTCAAAGGTAGGGTTCTGAAGACTGTGGAGGAACAGAGAGATCTTGGGGTCCATATCCACAGATCTCTAAAGGTTGCCAGTCAAGTGGATAGAGCTGTGAAGAAGGCCTATAGTGTGTTAGCTTTTATTAACAGGGGGTTGGAGTTTAAAAGCCGTGGGGTTATGCTGCAACTGTACAGGACCTTGGTGAGACCACATTTGGAATATTGTGTGCAGTTCTGGTCACCTCACTATAGGAAGGATGTGGAAGCGCTGGAAGGAGTGCAGAGGAGATTTACCAGGATGCTGCCTGGTTTGGAGGGTAGGTCATATGAGGAAAGGTTGAGGGAGCTAGGGCTGTTCTCTCTGGAGCGGAGGAGGCTGAGGGGAGACTTAATAGAGGTGTATAAAATGATGAAGGGGATAGATAGAGTGAACGTTCAAAGACTATTTCCTCGGGTGGATGGAGCTATTACAAGGGGGCATAACTATAGGGTTCGTGGTGGGAGATACAGGACGGATATCAGAGGTAGGTTCTTTACGCAGAGAGTGGTTGGGGTGTGGAATGGACTGCCTGCAGTGATAGTGGAGTCAGACACTTTAGAAACATTTAAGCGGTTATTGGATAGGCACATGGAGCACACCAGGATGATAGGGAGTGGGATAGCTTGATCTTGGTTTCAGATGAAGCTCGGCACAACATCGTGGGCCGAAGGGCCTGTTCTGTGCTGTACTGTTCTATGCCCTCCAGTGCCAGTATATCCTTTCTCAAGTAAGAAGACCAAAACTGTACACAGTACTCCAGGCGTGGCCTCACCAGCACCTTATACAGCTGCAATATAATCTCGCTGTTTTTAAACTCCATCCCTCTCGCAATGAAGAACAAAATTCCATTTGCCTTCTTAATTACCTGCTGTACCTGCAAACCAACTCCTTGAGATTCCTGCACAAGGACACCCAGGTCCCTCTGCACAGCAACATACTGCAATTTTTTACCATTTAAATAATAGTCCATTTTGCTGTTATTCCTACCAAAATGGATGACCTCACATTTACCAACATTGTACTCCATCTGCCAGACCCTCGCCCACCCACTTAGACTATCTATATCCCTTTGCAGACTTTCAGCATCCTCTGCACACTTTACTCTGCCACCCATCTTAGTGTCATCTGCGAATTTTGACACACTACACTTGGTCCCCAACTCCAAATCATCTATGTAAATTCAATCCTAACTGACTCAACCTTTCCTCATACGTCAGTCTCACCACCCCTGGAATTGGTCTGCTAAACCTTCTCTGCACTCCCTCCAGAGCAAGAACATCCTTCCTCAGAAAGGGAGACCAAAACTGCATACAATATTCCAGGTGTGGCCTCACCAAGGCCATGTATGATTGAAGCAAGGTATCCCTGCTCCTGTACTCGAATCCTCTCGCTATGAAGGCCAACAATCTATTTGCCTTTTTAACTGCCTGCTGCACCTGCATGATCAATTGGCCAAGACAGTGGGGAGAGCATCCTGGTGCTCTTTTAATCGAGGCCATGACCAAGGGATCTTTACATCCACCCGAGAGAGCAGACAGGGCCCTCGGTTTAATATCTCGTTAAGATAAAGGCCCCTATTTGTGTCTTGATATTTTCTTCTGCCTGTTTTTTTATCCATTGTTGTTCCATTGCTTGGGTCCCAAGATCTGGAATTTTCTCCCTCCACCCTTGCTTTTTTCCTTAAAGACACACCCTAATATCTACTTGCACGTTCTCCCCGTATAGAATCATAGAAACCCTACAGTGCAGAAGGAGGCCATTCGGCCCATCGAGTCTGCACCGACCACAATCCCACCCAGGCCCTACCCCCGCATATTTACCCGCTAATCCCTCCAACCTACGCATCTCAGGACTCTAAGGGGCAATTTTTTTTTTTAACCTGGCCAATCAACCTAACCCGCACATCTTTGGACTGTGGGAGGAAACCGGAGCACCCGGAGGAAACCCACGCAGACACGAGGAGAATGTGCAAACTCCACACAGACAGTGACCCAAGCCGGGAATCGAACCCAGGACCCTGGAGCTGTGAAGCAGCAGTGCTAACCACTGTGCTACCATACCGTATCTGCATGGGTTTCCTCTGGGTGCTCCGGTTTCCTCCCACAGTCCAAAAGACATGCTGGTTAGGTGCGTTGGCCATGCTAAATTCTCCCTCAGTGTGCCTGAACAGGCACTGGAGTGTGGCAACTGGGAGATTTTCACAGTAACTTCATTGCAGTGTTAATGTAAGCCTACTTGTGACACTAACAAATAAACTGAAATCTGAAACTCTGATCCTCAAGCTGAAGATCACTGAAATTGTCAAAAGTGAACTCAGTAGGTAAAGGTATCAGTGCGTGTGGAATCTAGATAGAGTTAAGACACAGATTTAGTTGAACGGCAGAATATGTCTGAGGGGCTGAATGGTCTCCTCCTGTTCTGACATTCCTTTGATCTACAAGGGAATTCACCTTTATCAGTGGGGAAATCCAGCTGAAGCTACCAGTCTATTTAAATAACCTACTGTGTTTCCATTGATTTCAAATCATTGATTTCCGATGGTCCTGTTCTAACCTTATCTTGGCCTTGATATGCACAAATTGACCGCTGGGTTTTGTTTCATTACAGCAGTGACGACACTTCACAAGAACTTCAGTGGCCTTGAAGAACTTTCGGATATCCTGATGAGGTAAAAGGCATTGTATGAATGAAAGTATCAGAACTCACTGCCAGAGAGATTACTGAAGGTGAATGGCGTGGACCTATTAAATGGGAAACCTGATAAAATGTGAGGGATAAAGGAATAGAAGGAGGCACTGACAGGGTTGACAGATGCAGAGGAATGGGAGAAGGTATCAGTCTTGCCAACTTTGGCTGGGCATTTTCTGGGAAAGGTCAACGGACGTGGCATCACAGAATCCCGGTGGCATGGCACGAGTAGGTGTGCCTACCAGGCGTGGGGGAAGGGGAGGTTGCGGGGGAGATCAAAGTGTAAAGCCCTGGACGCAACACACTGGGTGCTGACAAACAACCACCTTGGAACTTACTCTCTGACCAGTGGTGACACTAGCCTGCTTTCTCCTGGCGGTTACACTAACGTACAAGTGCCAGGCAAAGACAATCTCCAACTAGAGAATCGAAACATCTCCCCTACACATTCGATGGCATTACCATCAATGAATCCCTACTATCGATATCCTGGGGATTACCATTGAGCAGAAACTGAACTGGACTAGCTATATAAATACTATGACTACAAGAGCAGGTCAAAGGTTAGGCATTCTGCAGTGAGTAACTCATCGCCTGACTCCCCAAAGCCTGTCCACCATCTACAAGGCACAAGTCAGGAGTGTGATGGAATATTCCCCACTTGCCTGGATGGGTGCAGCTCCAACAACACTCAAGAAACTTGACGCCAGGCTAAAGCAGGCCACTTTATTGGCACCCCATCCACAAACATTCACTCCCTGCACCATTGATGAACAGAGGCAACAGTGTGTACACCACATGGACTGCAGCAGTTCAAGAAGGCAGATAGTTCATCACCACCTTCTCAAAGGCATTTAGGGATGGGCAATGAATGCTCCTTTAGCCAGTGATGCCCACATAACACCAAAGAATATATTTAAAATTTGACAGTGCCGCAGACTCTCAGTTCTGCACCGAATCGTCAGTCTGAATTAGGGGCTCAATACTTTCGAGGGATGTTTTATGGCAGTTCTTGTAGCATTTACTGATACAAGAGCCAACACATTTACTATTTGACTCTGAGAGTACTATAGATTCATAAGTAATGGGCGTCATCATAAGCAACAAACATTTAAGATATTATCTTGGTAAAGTGAGTGTTGAGTGTTGAGTGGTCTCTTTATTTATTTTTCCATTGCTCTTTCTGTACCTCATATGACGCCCATATGGGTAGCACGGTGGCACTGTGGCTGGCACTGCTGCCTCACTGCACCAGGGACCCAGGTTCGATTCCTGACTTGGGTCACTGTCTGTGTGGAGTCTGCACGTTCTCCCCGTGTCTGCATGGGTTTCCTCCGGGTGTTCCGGTTTCCTCCCACAATCCGAAAGATATGCTGGTTAGGTGCATTGGCCATGCTAAATTCTCCCTCAGTGTACCTGAAGAGGCGCCGGAGTGTGGCGACTAGGGGATTTTCACAGTAACTTCTTTGCAGTGTTAATGTATGCCGACCTGTGACGCGAATAAATAAACTTAAAACTTAATTTCCTGTTCCATTGTTCTGCTGTGTTTTTCTCTCAATCCTCTTATCTCTTTGGTTAAGGAGATGTCCTGTTGATTCAGTCACTCAACGAGATGATCCCTTGACCTTATTATCAGCTCACACTTTCAGCAATGTACACTGCAAAACCATTTTGATCTGAAGGGTGAGGAAAAGCTGTCCAATGAATGGCACACATTATTAGACTGCGAGATGGGGTTAAAGGCGCCACATGAATGCAAGTTATACGTGAGCGTGAGTGTGCATCTGGTCATGATTGTGTAAAAGCATGTGAGTGTGAGTGTGAATGTGCATGCTGGAGTGTGTAAATGTCTCACCTACCAATTTTGATGAAGGATGGGGTGGCACGGTGGCACAGTGGTTAGCACTGCTGCCTCACAGCGCCAGCGACCCTGGTTCGATTTCCAGCTTGGGTCACTGTCTGTGTGGAGCTTGCATGTTCTCCCTGTGTCTGCGTGGGTTTCCTCCGGGTGCTCCGGATTCCTCCCACAGTCCAAAGTTGTGCGGGTTAGGTGAATTGGCCATGCTAAATTGCCCCTGAGTATCAGGGGGACTAGCTAGGGTACATGCACGGGATTATGGGGATAGAGCCTGGGTTGGATTGTGGTTGGTGCAGACTTGATGGACTGAATGGCCTCCTTCTACACTGGGGGATTCTATGATTCTATGATTCTACAAGAACAGCCACAGGTTGTGAACCCTGTAACGAATAAGTCACCTCCTGACACCTCAAAGCCTGTCCACCATCTACAAGGCACAAGTCAGGAGTGTGATGGAATACTCTCCAGTTGCCTGGATGGGTGCAGATCCAACAACACTCAAGAAGCTCACACTATCCAGGACAAAGCAGCCGCTTGATTGGCACCCAGCTCACCCAAAATGGCAGAAGTAAGTGCCCTCTACAAGATGCATTGTGGCAATTCACCAAGTCCCCTTTCTCTGCACAGAATCATAGAATCCCTATAATGCAGAAGGAGGCCATTTGGCCCATTGAGTCTGTATCCACCCTCCAACAAAGCATCTTACCATGGCCCACCCAGCGCCCTATCATTGTAACCCCGCACATTTTTCCTGCTAATTCTCCTAACCTACGCATCTTGGGGCACTAAGGGGCAATTTAGCATGGCCAGTCTCCCTAACATGCACAGCTTTGGGCTGTAGGAGGAAACCGGAGAACCCGGAGGAAACCCATGCAGACATGGGGAGAACGTGCAAACTCCACACAGAATGTCACACGAGGCTGCAATCGAGCCCTGGTCCCTGGTGCTGTGACGCAACTCTGCGGACCACTATGCCACCGTATCGCTCGTTCCAAACCTGCAGGAAGGACAAAGGTAACAGACTCATGGGAACACCACCACCTCTCCTCCATACACACACCATTCTGACTTGGAAATATATCAGCCATTCCTTCACTGTCACTGAGTCGCAGCAGTTGAAGATGGTGGCTCCCCACTACCTTCTTGAGAACAATTAGAACGGTCCAGCCAGCAATGCCTACAAAATTCTCTTCTGATTCATAGAATCTCTACAGTGCAGAAGGAGGTCATTCGGCCCATTGTGTCTGCACTGACAACAATCCCACCCAGACTCTATCCTTGTAACCCCACATAATCCCCCTTACACAGAGGGGCAATCCACCCAGACCTATTTCCCGTAGCTCCAAGAATTTACCCTGCTCATCCCCCGAACCTACACTTGGGACACCAATTTTACATGGCCAATCCACCTAACTAACCTACACATTCTTGGACTGTGGGGGGAAATTGCAGCACCCGAAGGAAACCCACGCAGACACGAGGAGAATGTGTAAACTCCACACAGACAATCACCTGAGGCCAGAATTGAACCCGGATCCCTGGCGCTGTGAGGCAACAGTGCTAACCACTGTGCCACCATGTCACCCTGTGTTGTGCTACACTGGACCTGCTTCCACCACCCTTTCCCAAGGTACACTCCAGATCCCAACTACTTGCTGACAGAGAATTACATTGGATTGACTTTATGCTCAATGTGAGCCGCCTCCCATCCTTTTCACTTCACCCCACAAACATTTCCTTGTACTCCTTTCACTTTCATGTGCTTATCTAGCTTCCTCTTGACTGCACCTGTACTATTTAGGGGTGGCACGGTAGCATTGCTTGTCTCACAGCACCGGGGGCCCGGGTTCGATTCCCGGCTTGGGTTGCTGTATGTGTGGAGTCTGCACATTCTCCCCGTGTCCACATGGGTTTTCTCCGGGTGCTCCGGTTTCCTCCCAAAGTCCAGATTATGATGATTAGCCAAGATAAATTGACCCTCAGTGTCCCAGGAAGTGTGGGTTAGGGGGATTATCAGGGGTTACGGGGATAGGTAGGATGCTCTGTCACAGGATTGAAGATTTCAGAGAGTTGTGAGTCTTGAGAAGGTGGCGGAGATAGGGAGGGCTGAGTCCTTGACAGATTTGAAGATGGGAGTGAATTTTAGAACATAGAACATAGAAAAACTACAGCACAAACAGGTCCTTCTGCCCACAAGTTGCGCCGGTCATGTCCCTACCTATCTAGGCTTATATATAGGCTTACCTCTAACCCTCAATCCTATTAAGTCCCATGTACTCATCCAGAAGTCTCTTAAAAGACCCTATCGGGTTTGCCTCCACCACCGTTGACGGCAGCCGATTCCACTCACCCACCACCCTCTGAGTGAAAAACTTACCCCTGACATCTTCTCTGTACCTACTCCCCAGCACCTTAAACCTGTGTCCTCTCGTAGCAGACATTTCAGCCCTGGGAAAAAGCCTCTGAGAATCCACCCGATCTATACTTCTCAACATCTTGTACACCTCTATCAGGTCATCTCTCATCCTTCGTCTCTCCAAGGAGAAAAGACCGAGCTCCCTCAACCTATCCTCATAAGGCATGCCACCCAATCCAGGTAACATCCTTGTAAATCTTCTCTGCACCCTTTCAATAATTTCTACATCCTTCCTGTAATGAGGCAACCAGAACTGAGCACAGTACTCTAAGTGGGGTCTGACGAGGGTCTTATAAAGCTGCATCATTATCTCCCGACTCTTAAACTCAATCCCTCGATTGATGAAGGCCAGCACAGCATACGCCTTGCGGGTTAGGTTACAGGTTAGGTTGATTGGCCGTGGCAAACTGACCCTAGTCTCAGGGGGATTAGCAGGGTTAATGTGTGGGGTTACGGGGTTAGGGCCTGATTGGGATTGTGGTCGGTGCAGACTCGATGGGCTGAATGGCCTCCTTCTGCACTGTATGGATTCTATGATTACCCCCTTCCTCCTTGATCCCTTTACCCCAAGAGCTGTATCTAATTTCTTCTTGCAATCAGACAATGTTTTGGCCTCAACTATTTTCTGTGCGAGTGAATTCCATACATTCACCACCCTCTGGGTGAAGAAATCTCTCCTCACTTCAGTTCTATAAGGTTTACCCATTATCCTACAACTATGACCCCTAGTTCTGGACTCCCCACCATCCGGAACATTCTTTCTGAATCTATCCTGTCTAATCCTGTTAGAATTTTATAAGTTTCGATGAGATCCCTTCTCACTCTTCTAAACTCTAATGAATACAATTCTAACCAACTTAATATCACCTCATATGACCTCCTCATATAAGTGTTTTACATTGTGTCCTCGGTGGATCGAGACTGGAGTGAGTGGACTAGGGACCCTGGATGAAGTTATCCTCAGACTAATGCTGCCCTCACTGTGTCCATGACGGAGTGTGATGAATGTTGTAGGCGCAGCAAAGGCCTACCTTGCACTCGTCCCATTCACCCATCACCCCCATGTTCACTGACGGACTTTGGCTGATCCGGGAACTTACAACTTTCAAATCCTTCCACATCTTCAACCCCTTCCTACCTCTCCCGCCCTCTGCAATCTCTGCCTTCCTTCAGTGCTGGCCTCTTAAGCATTCCTGACTTTAATCCCTCTTGGCATTGGTGGCCGTGTCTTCAGCTAATCAGCCTAAAGCTCTGGAATTCCCTCCCTAAACCTCTCGACCTCTTTCCCCCCATCCTCTCTCATCCTTTAAGATGCTCTGTAAGACCTCTCTCTGTGACCAATGCTCTAATATCTCTTTATGTGGCTCGGTGTTGGATTCTGTCTGATTCGGAAGTACTACATGGTTGCAAGTTGGTGCCGTTTCATAGAATCCCTACAGTGCAGAAAGAGGCCATTTGGCGCATCAAGTCTGCACCAACCACAATCCCACCCAGGCCCTATCCCCATAAGCCCGTGCATTTACCCTAGCAAGTCCCCCTGACACTAAGGGGCAATTTAGCATGGCCAATCAACCTATTCTGCACATCTTTGGACTGTGGGAGGAAACCGGAGCACCCGGAGGAAACCCACGCAGACACGGAGAGAACGTGCAGACTCCACACAGACAGTGACTCAAGCCGGGAATCGAACCTGGGTCCCTAATTTTATAAGTTTCTATGAGATCTCTTCTCGCTTTTCTAAACTCCAATGATACAATCCTAACCAACTTAATATCACCTCATATGACTTCCTCATATGAGTGTTTTATATTATGTCCTCGGTAGATGGAGTGCTAGCCACTATGCCACTGTACCGCCTAACAGTGGTCTTTGTTGGTGCAGTGATGGTATATTGCAACCTCAGGGAGAAAATTCATAGAATCACTAAAAAGAGTTGTGCTTTCTTTGGATGCTTTTCCACATTAAGTTTTAAAATATTGGGTTTGGGAAGGAAAAGGGTGTTTCACCTCACATGGAACATTTAGGAGTACATCCAACTGGAGCATGCAACTTAGAGGGTAGGCATTCTTCTTATGCACTGCCCTTGGGCAAGGTTCTCTCTGCTGGCATGCACATGAGACACCCGCCCCTTACTGTGGGTGCCAACGGACTTCTCTAACGTCTGCTCCATTCCTCGTTCCTAACTTATTGGCCAGGTCTTCCGCCACAGTGAATTTCCCTGGACAAATGTGTCAATTCCCTTTGCATTCTCAAGTTAAGTCAGCTCAAAAATCTTCTATGTTACTGAGCAAACAATCGGAACTTCTTTAAACCCCTCACTGTAACTTAAATCCTGGGTATCTGGAACCAAAATGAATGCATCTGTTCACCTCTCTTTGCTATCCCGAACAGCTGCGTTCATTACTTGTTGCCGGGAGCCAGATTCTCGACTGGGATATTTCCCAGATGGATTACAATATCTAGAGGGTGGATAAAATGTTGCAAATTATTGTTCTAACAGCACAATCGTTCAGAAACGTAAAATCACAACCTATGTTTGCATTCTTGGTCAGAAAGCTAAACTATCATTCGGAAACAAAGTTAACAAAAAAAAGCAAAAGAACTTGCATTTGTATTGTCACAACCGCACATGCCCCATGTCAGTGAAGTGTGGTTTAAGTATGTTCTTAAAGTGGATTGAGAGGGGGTATTTGAGAGCAAATCCACATCTGGCATGTGGGAGGCTTTTAAGGGCCAGTTGATTGAAGTGCAGGACAGGCATGTCCCCGCAAAAATGAAGGATAGAAATGTCAGGATTTGGGAACCATGAATGACAAGGGAAATTCCAAGTTTAGTCAAAAGGGAAAAGGAAGCATACTAAAAACAAAAGGCATCTAAAAACTGATGAAGCCCTTGAGGATTACAGTGAAAGTAGGAAGGAATTTAAACGTGGAATTAGGAGGGATAAAAGGGGCCATGAAATGTCTTTGGCAAACAGGGTCAAGGAGAATCTCAAGGCTTTCTATGCATATAGAGGGGAGCAAGAGAAAGTGTAGGCTCACTCAAGGACAATGGAGGGAAGTTATACATGGAGCCACAGGAAGTGGGTGAAATCCTTAATGACTGCTTTGCATCAGTATTCACCAAGGAGAAGGACATGACGGATGTTGAGGTCAGGGATAGGTGTGTGAATGCTCGAGAGAATGTCAATATATCGAAGGAAGAGTTATTGGGTGTCCTAAATTGCATTAAGGTAGACAAGTTCCCCAGAGCCGGATGGGATCAATCCCACGTCACTGCGGGAGGCAAGGGGAGAAATAGTTGGGGCTTTAACAGATATCTTCAGCTCCTCTTTTACCACAGGCATGGTTCCAGAGGACTGGGGAATAGCCAATGTTGTTCCTTTGTTTAAGAAAGGAAGCTGGGATAATCCAAGAAATTATAAACCAGGGAGCCTGACGTCAGTGGTGGGGAAGCTTTTGGAGGAGATACTGAGGGACAGGATATATGCACATTTGAAAGAAAATGGACTAGTTAGTGACAGGCAGCATTGTTTTGTAAGGAGAAGGTCATGTCTCAGCAACTTGATTGAGTTTTTTGGAGAGGTGACAAAGGTAATTGATGAGGGAAGAGCTGTGGATGTAGTTTAGATGGATTTTAGTAAGGTGTTTGACAAGGTCCCACATGGCAGACTGGTACAAAAACTAAAGTCACGTGGGATTCGGGGTGGGCTGGCTGGATGGATACAGAACTGGCTTGATCATAGAAGACAGAGAGTAGCGGTGGAAGGGTGCTTTTCAGAATGGAGACCTGTAGCTGGTGGTGTTCTGCAGGGATCAGTGCTGGGACCTCTGTTGTTTGTAGTATATATAAATGATCTGGAGGAAAATGTGGGTGGTCTGATTAGTAAGTTTGCAGATGACACAAAGATTGGCGGAGTTGCTGATAATGCTAAGGATTGTCAGAGGATACAGCAGGATACAGATAGATTGGAGACTTGGCACAGAAATGGCAGATGGAGTTTAATCTGGACAAATACAAGGTGATGCATTTTGGAGGATCAAATTTAGGTGTGAATTATATTGTAAATGGCAGAACCCTTCGGAACAACAACATACAGAGGGATCTGGGCGTGCAGACCCACAATTCCCCAAAAGTGGCAACACAGGTGGCCAAGGTGATTAAGAAGGTATATGGCATGTTTGCCTTCATCAGCCGGGACACTGAGTCCAAGAGTTGGGAAATCATGTTGCAGCTATATAAAGCTATAAAGCTATATAGGGAAGGAAATATGCTGTCCTTAACTGGTTTGCTTACATGTGGCTCCCAATCCACAGCAATGTTGTTGACTCTTAACTGACCTCTGAAATGGAGGGGAATGAATAAATGTTGGCTGAGTCTGCCAGCAATACCCACATAGAAGCTAGACACAGGAGGAGGCCATTCGGCCCTTCTGCCTGCTCCACCATTCATTCTGATCACGGTTGATCATCAAATTCAATATCCTAATCACCCCCCCCTTCCCTTAGAACATAGAAATACTACAGCCCAAACAGGCCCTTCGGCCCACAAGTTGTGCGGAACACATCCCTACCTTCTAGACCTACCTATAACCCTCCATCCTATTACGCTCCATGTACTCATCCAGGAGTCTCTTAAAAGACCCAATTGAGTTCGCCTCCACCACCACTGACGGCAGCCGATTCCACATGCCCACCACCCTCTGTGTGAAAAACTTACCCCTAACATCTCCCCTGTATCTACCCCCCAGCACCCTAAACCTGTGTCCTCTCGTAGCAGACATTTCCACCCTGGGAAAAAGCCTCTGAGAATCCACCCGATCTATGCCTCTCAACATCTTGTACACCTCTATTAGGTCTCCTCTCATCCTTCGTCTCTCCAAGGATAAAAGACCGAGCTCCCTCAGCCTATCCTCATAAGGCATGCCACTCAATCCAGGCAACATCCTTGTAAATCTCCTCTGCACCCTTTCAATCTTTTCCACATCCTTCCTATAGTGAGGCGACCAGAACTGAGCACAGTACTCCAAGTGGGGTCTGACGAGGGTCTTATATAGCTGCATCATTAACCCCGGACTCCTAAACTCAATCCCTCGATTGATAAAGGCCAGCACACCATACGCCTTCTTAACCATCTCCTCCACCTGCGGGGCCGATTTCAGAGTCCTATGGACCCGGACCCCAAGGTCCTTCTGATCCTCTACAGTACTAAGAGTCTTTCCCTTTATATTGTACTCCTTCATCCCATTTGACCTACCAAAATGGACCACGACGCATTTATCTGGGTTGAAGTCCATCTGCCACTTGTCCGCCCAGTCTTGCATCCTATCTATGTCCCTCTGTAACTTCTGACATCCCTCCAGACTATCCACAACCCCACCAACCTTCGTGTCATCGGCAAACTTACCAACCCATCCCTCCGCTTCCTCATCCAGGTCATTTATGAAAATGACAAACAGCAAGGGTCCCAGAACAGATCCCTGGGGCACACCACTGGTGACCGACCTCCATTTAGAAAAAGACCCATCTATACCCACTCTCTGCCTCCTTTGGGCAAGCCAGTTCTGGATCCACCGGGCAGCAGCCCCTTGGACCCCATGCCCTCTCACTTTTTCTAGAAGCCTTGCATGGGGGACCTTATCGAACGTCTTGCTAAAATCCATATAAAGCACATCTACCGCCTTCCCTTCATCAATGTGTTCAGTCACATTTTCGAAGAACTCCACCAGGCTTGTAAGGCACGATCTGCCCTTGACAAAGCCATGCTGAGTATTCTTGAGCATACTAAACCTCTCTAAATGCTCATATATCCTGTCCCTCAGGATCTTCTCCATCAGTTTACCAACCACTGAGGTTAGACTCACCGGTCGGCAATTACCAGGGCTATCCCTATTCCCCTTCTTGAAAATAGGAACCACATCCGCAATCCTCCAATCCTCCGGCACCTCTCCTGTCTCCATCGACGACGCAAAGATCATCGCCATAGGCTCTGCAATCTCTTCCCTCGCCTCCCACAGTAACCTGGGGTACATCCCATCCGGACCCGGCGACTTATCTATCTTGATGCCATTCAAAGATTCCAGCACAACCACCTTCTTAAAGTCCACATACTCAATCCTTTCAGTCCACCGCACGCCCGCAGTACATCCACCCAGGTCCTTCTCCTCTGTGAAAACCGAGGCAAAATACTCATTGAGTACCTTTGCCATTTCTACTGGTTCCGGACAGACTTTCCCGCCTTCACCTTTTATAGGCCCTATTCCGTCAGGTCTCATCCTTTTACTCTTCACATATTTATAGAACGCCTTCGGGTTCTCCTTAATCCTACCTGCCAGGGCCTTCTCGTGACCCCTTCTGGCTCTCCTAATTTCCTTCTTTAGTCCCTTCCTACATGCCGTATACTCTTCTAAATCCCTACCTTTGCCAAGTTCTCTGAGCCTTTTGGACGCTTTCCTTTTCTTCTCGACTCGGTCCCGCACAGCTTTCGTGCACCACGGTTCCTTTAACCGACCAACACCTCCCTGTCTGCTCGGAACGTTGTCCTGTAGAACTCTCGACAGACATTCCTTGAAAAACTGCCACCTCTCTTCAGTACATTTCCCCGAGAATACCTCCTTCCAATTTACTCCTCTAATTTGCTGTCTAATGTCTTCATATTTCCCCTTACTCCATATAAACACTTTCCTAGCTTGCCTGATCCTCTCTTTTTCCAATGCAAGCCTAAAGGAGATAGAGTTATGATCGGATAACTCTTCCCCATATCCTTTGATCTCTTTAGTGCTTTATTTAATTTCTTCTTAAATCAGACACATTTTGGTGTCAACTACTTTCTGGTCGTGAATTCCACACATTCACCACCCTGTGGGTGAAGAAATTTCTCCTCACCTCAGTCCTAAATCTCTTATCCCCAAACTATGACCCCTGGTTCTGGACTCCCCCACCAGGGCAGGGGCTCGGACAGCGAATGAGGCAGAGTTGAGGTGCAAGTAGGACAGGAGTGAGGCCGAGGTTGGGACGGGAGTGAGGCTGAAGTTGGGACGGGAGAGAGGCCGAGGTTGGGATGGGAGAGAGGCCAAGGTTGGGATGGGAGTGAGGCCGAGGTTGGGATGGGAGTGAGGCCGAGGTTGGGATGGGAGTGAGGCCGAGGTTGGGATGGGAGGGAGGTCTGTTTTGGGATGGGAGTGAGGACAAGGTTGGGATGGGTGGGAGATCGGTGTTGGGCCCAATGTTCCCTCTCAGCTGTGGGGCTGCCCAAAAAAATTGAAAGAGGTCACACCCTCCAAAACAAATTAGTCAGAATGTTGGCTTTTTAAGTTTATTCATTAGTGTCACAAGTAGGCTTACCTTAACACTGCAATGAAGTTACTGTGAAAATCCCCTGGTCGCCACACTCCGGCGCCTGATCGGGTACACTGAGCAAGAATTTAACACGGCCAACGCACCTAACCAGCATGTCTTTTGGACTGTGGCGGGAAATTGGAGCACCCGGAGGAAACCCACGCAGACATGGGGAGAACGTGAAGATTCCACACAGACAGTGACCCAAGCTGAGCATTGAACCTGAGTCCCTGGCTCTGTGAGGCAGTAGTGCTAACTACTATGCTGCCATGCCACTATGTCACAGGTTGATGCTTAAATTTCATCTGAGATGGTACAGTAAATCAAGGGCAATTAGGAATGGGCAACAAATGCTGGCCTTGCTAGTGACACCATGAAAGATGAGATCAGAAATGATGGCCTCAGGTAAACATGCAAACTTTGTATTATGCAAGCACAGGCCAGGGCTGTATAAGAATAGGCCCAGACTATTGAACCCGGTCCTTGGCGCTGTGAGGCAGCAGTGCTAACCACTGGGTGAAAGGGGGGGGAGGTGGGCAGGGGCTGCGGGGTGAGGGAGCAGTGGTGGGGTAGGAGGCTCCAGGCACCTGGAGGAAACCCAAGCAGGCACGAGGAGAACATGCAGACTCCACACAGACAGTGACCCAAGGACAAGGAGTGAGGCAGGGAGTGGGGTAGGAATGAGGCCGGGTTGAATGTATCACTGTATCATTCAATACGTGGGGACAAAAAGGACTCCAGCTTCACAACTTAAGAATATCCACTTCACATTTTAGATACACCCACTGAGTTCTCTCAATAACACCAGGCTGCGTGACTCAGATCAGGTGCAGGTGGGAATGCTGGTGACACAGGCAATTTAATTCTGGGACTGAAAATTTAAAAAAAAATAAACCGTCATTCCATGTGGACCAGCCAAGATGAAGCAAGCAAAGGCCTTAGAATCAGGACCCAGTAATCACTCTCATTGTCATGCAGTGTTTAACAGGCCCATAACATCCACAGCAAGGGAACAATCCAATTGACCACATTGCATCTCTCACCCGACAAAATCTTTGTGAAAAGAAAACCACCTCTTTAAGCCCATTATTTTATATGGCACTTAAACTAATGCAAAGCATCTGTGCCCTTTTGCCCACATTATATTTCTTCGAATTGTTTTTTTTTAAGCCCGTTGGCTGGAGGGCTGACTGGCTTGTGTGTGGTTTGAGTGCCCGTTTAATTACAAGCAGTGCGAGATAACCATTTCCTACTTGTCACACGTAAGTTCAGACCATTCATTTCAGTCATCTTGTACCTTATGAAGTTACTGTGAAAATCCCCTAGTCACTACTTTCCGGCGCCTGTTCGGTTACACTGAGGGAGAATTTAGCACGGCCAATGCACCAAACCAGCACATCTTTCAGACTGTTTCAGGAAACCGGAGCACACTTTTCTCTCTCCCCTTCTCTCTTTCTCCCCCACTTCATTCCTCTTTCGCCTCTCCACTTCCTCCTTCCTCGTTTCTTGTGCTTCTTGCCACATTTTCTCTCCCACTTTTCACTCCCCCACTCTCTCATCCCCCTTCATCTCCCGAAATCTGTAACTTTCTCTCCCCTCTCTTTTTCCTTTCCCTTACCCCTCTTTCCGTTTCTCCCTGGCTCTTTTCTCTCTCCCCAATGCCCTCACTCTCCCAGAGCGAAAACCTTTCTCTCAGTCCCCTTTCCATTTCTACCATTCCTTCTTTTTTCTTCCTCTCAACGTACCTTCCATCAGGTACATTGACGTCTGATGAGTTCAGACGTGGGGATGTTCACTGATGACTGCACAATGTTCAGCACCATTCTGGAGGTCCGAAAGGCCTGTTCCTGTGCTGTAATCTTTGCTTATTCATGAATCCTCAGATACTGAAACAGTCTGTTCCATATGTAGCAAGACCTAGACTTGGGCTGACAAGTAACATTGTGCTATTGAAGTGCCAGGCAAAGGCTATCTTCAACAAGAGAAAACGTAACCATCTCCCCATGACATTCATTGGTGTTAACATCACTGAATCAACCATTATAAACATCCTGGGGGGGTTACCATTAACCAGAAACTTAACTGTATGAACCATCTAAATATTGTGGCTACAAGGGCAGAGACAGAGTTCTAGAGCGAGTAATTCATCCCCTGACTCCCAAAGCCTATCCGCCATCTACGAGGCACACTCTCCACTTGCCTGGATGAGTGCAGCTCCAACAACAATCAAGAAACTCAATACAAACCAGGACAAAACAGCCTGCTTGATTAGGACCTCATCAACCACCTTAAACATTCATTTCTGCGATTACCTTGGCAACAGTGTGTACCAGCTACAAGATGCACTGCAGCATCTCACCAAGGCTCCTTCAACAGCACCTTCCAAATCTGCGCCCTCTACCATCTAGAAGGATAAGGGCAGCAGATACATGGGAACACCACTACCTGCAAGTTCCCCTCCAAGTCACTCACCATCCTGATTTGGAAATATATCGCCGTTCCTTCACTGGGTCAAAATCCTGGAAGTCTCTCCCTAACAGCAGTGTGGGTGTACCTACACCACATGAAGCAGTTAAGAATTGTGTCTTGTCATGTTAAAGTATTTCAATTGGGAAATGTTAAGCTAATTCATTTGTTACAGTTAAACTATATTGTGAAATAAAATTTTTCCTCATAAAAGCTTCCTAGTGTGTCAATAGAATCACACCAGGAGTGAAACACCTTATCCTCACACTGATGCCAAAACAAAAAAAACCTGTTGGGGTCTAACACACCACATCCACAAACATCCACTCCCTCCACCACTGACGCTCAGCAGCAGCAGTGTGTACCATCTACAAGATGCACTGCAGCAATTCACCAAAGATCCTTAGACAGCACCTTCCAAACCCACAACCACTTTTTTTTATTCATTCGTGGGACATGGGTGTCGCTGGCTGGTCAGCATTTATTGCCCATCCCTAGTTGCTTGAGGGCAGTTGAGAGTCAACCACATTGCTGTGACTCTGGAGTCACATGTAGGCCAGACCAGGTAAGGACGGCAGATTTCCTTCCCCAAAGGATATTAGTGAACCAGATGGGTTTTTCCGACAATCGATTATGGTTTCATGGTCATCAGTAGATTCTTAATTCCAGATTTTATTTTAATCAAATTCAAATTCCACCATCTGCCGTGGCAGGATTCGAACAAGGGTCGAACAGTACATCAGCTGAGTTTCTGGATTAATAGTCTAGCGATAACACCACTAAGCCATCACCTCCTTCCATCAAGAAGGACGAGGGCAGCAGATACATGGAAGCACAAGTTCCCCTCCAAGCCACTCACCGTCCTGACTTGGAAATATATCGCCGTTCCTTCCCTGTTGCTGGACCAAAATCCTGGAATTCCCTCACTAATGGCATTGTGGGTCAACCCACGGCATGTGGACTGCAGCGATTCAAGAAGGCAGCTCACCACCACCTTCTCAAGGGCAACTAGGGATGGGCAATAAATGCTGGCCTCGCCAGCGATGCCCATGTCCCACAAATTAATAAAAAAATTCTTTGGGGTTTCTTGCCTGGTACCCTAACACAGTGAAAGAATACTTTCGATCCTTTTTGTTGCCAGATGTTGTGGTAAATTTAATGAATCACCTTGCACCTGCCCTTTTAATTTTTTTCAGTTACAAAAAATAATTGTTTTTCAACCAAGTGTTCCACGCTGTTTAATGCAATGAGCAGGTGTTAAAGATCATTATTTACTTCATGGGTAGGAGAGAGGAATTCCTTCGAGGAGCACTCTGATTAGTGTGAAAGAGCCGATGAGGGAGACACAGCCAACTAACTCTCAGTAGAGATCTGATCACGTCACCAATTTCCCCTCCAAGGACCTCCATGCAACTCAGGATCATGGCGTGCAGACAGAGGCCATTAGGTCCATTGGGCCTGTGCTGATTCATCACGAGCCAACTGTTTGATTAACTGATTTGAAATGTTCTTGGATTCTGCTCGGGGTTCACCCAGGACCTGCACGAAGTTGATTAAAATTTAATCCAATATGCGCTATACAGGGCAGGGAGTGAGGAATGGTGCAGTGGTATTGTCACTGGGCTACAAACTCAGTGACCCAGGCCAATGCTCTCGTGGACCCAGGTTCGAATCCCACCACGGCAGATAGTGAAATTTTAATTCAATGCAAGCCTGGAATTAAAAGTCCAATGATGACCAAGAATCTATTGTCAATTGTCATAAAAACCCATCTGGTTCACAAATGTCCATTGAGATCTTTGAGCACAGTATCATAAGGCCATAGTACCATAAGACATAGGAGCAGAATTAGGCCACTCAGCCCATCGAGTCAGCTCCGCCATTCAATCATGGCTGATATTTTTCTCATCCCCATTCTCCTGCCTTTTCCCCATAACCTCTGATTCCCTTATTAATCATGAACCTATCTATCTCTGTCTCAAAGACACTCAATGACCTGGCCTCCACAGCCTTCTGCGGCAAAGAGTCCCACAGATTCACCACTCTCTGGCTGAAGAAATTCCTCCTCATCTCTGTTTTAAAGGATCGTATCTTTATCCTGAGGTGCCCTCTGGTTCTAGTTTTTCCTACGAGTGGAAACATTCTCTCCACGTCTGCTCTATCCAGGCCTCGCAGTATGCTGTAAGTTTCAATAAGATCCCCCCTCATCCTTCTGAACTCCAACGAGTACAGACCCAGAGTCCTCAACCGTTCCTCATATGACAAGCTCTTCATTCCATGGATTATTCTTGTGAACCTCCTCTGGACCCTTTCCAAGGCCAGCACATCCTTCCTTAGATATGGGGCCCAAAACTGCTCACAATACTCCAAATGGAGTCTGACCAGAACGTTATACAGCCTCAGAAGTACATCCCTACTCTTGTATTCCAGCCCTCTCGACATGAATGCTAACATTGCATTTGCCTTCCTAATTCGCCGACTGAACCTTCATGTTAACCTGAAGAGAATCTTGAACAAGGACTCCCAAGCCTCTTTGTGTTTCTGATTTCCTAAGTGTTTTCCCATTTAGAAAATAGTCTATGTCTCCATTCCTCCTTCCAAAGTGCATAACCTCACACTTTTCCACATTGTATTCCATCTGCCACTTCTTTGCCCACTCTCCTAACCTGTCCAAGTCCCTCTGCAACCCCCCTGCTTCGTCATATCTAATATACATATCTTTATATCATCAGCAAACTTAGCAACAGTGCCTTCAGTTCCTTCCTCCAAACCGTTAATGTATATTGTGAAATGTTGTGGTCCCAGCACCGACCCCTGAGGCACACCACTAGTCACTGGCTGCCATCCTGAAAAGGACCCCCTCTATCCTCACTCTCTGCCTTCTGCCAGTTATGATGTGGAGATGCCGGCGTTGGACTGGGGTAAACATAGTAAGAAGTCTAACAACACCAGGTTAAAGTCCAACAGGTTTATTTAGTAGCAAACGCCACTAGCTTTCGGAGCGTGCTGCTCCTTCATCAGGTAGAGTGAATGATCTGATGAAGGAGCAGCATGCTCCGAAAGCTAGTGGCGTTTGCTACCAAATAAACCTGTTGGACTTTAACCTGGTGTTGTTAGACTTCTTATTCTGACAGTTAGACAATCCTCTATCCATGTCAGGATCTTACCCTTAACACCATGAGCTCTTAACTTATTTAACAGTCTCCTATGCGGCACCTTCTCAAAGGTCTTTTGGAAATCTAAGTAAATCATGTCCACTGGTTCTCCTTTATCTAACTTCCTTGTTACCTCCTCAAAGAACTCTAACAGATTTGTCAGACATGACCTCCCCTTGACAAAGCTGTGCTGACTCAGTCCTACTTTATCATGTACTTCCAAGTACTCCGCGATCTCATCTTTAATAATGGACTCTAAAATCTTGCCAATGACTGAAGTCAGGATAACCGGCCTATAATTTCCCGTCTGCTGCCTCCCTCCCTTCTTAAACAGCAGTGTTACATTAGCTACTTTCCAGTCCTTTGGGACGCTCCCTGCCTCCAGTGATTCCTGGAAGATCACCACCAATGCCTCCACAATTTCCTCAGCTATCTCTTTTAGAACCCTGGGATGAAGTCCATCTGGTCCAGGTGATTTATCCACCTTCAGACTTTCAGTTTCCCCAGAACCTTCTCCTTAGTGATGGTCACTACACTCACCTGTGCCCCCTGACTCACCTGGAGCTCTGGCATCCCACCGGTGTCTTCCACTGTGAAGACTGACGCAAAGTAACTATTCAGTTCCTCTGCCATTGCTTTGTTTCCTATTATTACTTTTCCAGCCTCATTTTCCAATGGCCCAATGTCTATTTTTGCCTTTCTTACCTTTTATACATTGAAAAAATACTCTTCCTATCTTCTTTTATATTACTAGCTGCCTTACACTCATATTTCATCTTCTCCCCACTTATTGCTTTTTTAGTTGTCCTCTGCTCACTTTTAAAGGCTTCCCAATCCTCTGGCTTCCCACTAACCCTCGATACTTTGTATTCTTTTACTTTTGCTTTTATGCTGTCCTTGACTTCCCTCATCAGCCATGGAAGCCTCGTCCTCCCCTGTTTCCTCCTCCTTGGAGTGAATTTCTGTTGTGCCTCCCGAATAACTCTCAAAAACTCCTGCCATTGCAGTTCCACAATCTTCCCTGATAGGCTCCCTTTCCAATCAACTCTGGCCAGCTCCTCCCTCATGTCTTTGTAGTTACCTTTATTTAATTGTAATGCCGTTACATCTGATTCCAGCTTCTCCCTCTCAAACTGCAGGTACCAGGTAAAATGAATTATGAGAATCAAACAGTGCAGAAGGAGGTCATTCGGTCCATTATGCCTATACCAGCTCTTTGGAAGCGCTATCAAATTAGCTCCCTCCAGGACCCTGCAGCTCCTGCTTTTTCTCCCGTAACTCAAGAATTATGTTCCCTGTTGAGTATTTGTCCAATTCTGCTTTGACTGTTACCATTGAATATGCTTCCTCCACCTTTTCAGGCAGTCTGTAGCAGATCATCTCTCTCACTGGTGTTGTCCCTTAGTCTGTTAGACCAGCCTCTACCTGCTGTGCATTCCCAAAGCAAACGTTCTCACTTCTGACCTCATGTTGGAAGGAAGATCCTTGATGAAGCAGCTGAAGATGGTTGGGTCGAAGACACTATCCTGGGGAACTCCTGCAGTGATGTCCTGGGACTGAGATGATTGACCTCCAATCACCACAACCATCTTTCTTTGTGTGACTCCAAGTGTGACTCCAACCAGTGGAGAGTTTCCCCCCTGATTCCTATTGACTCCAGTTTCGCTCGGGCTCCTTGATGCTCCACTCAGTCAAATTCTGCCTTGATGCCAAGGGCTGTCACTCTCACCTCACCTCTCGAGTCCCTTTGTCCATGTTTGAACCAAGGCTGTAACGAAGGATATATTGGCATTGGAGGGAGTGCAGAGAAGGTTCACCAGGTTGATACCGGAGATGAGGGGTTTGGATTATGAGGAGAGGCTGAGGAGATTGGGTTTGTACTCGTTGGAGTTTAGAAGGATGAGAGGGGATCTTATGGAGACTTATAAGATAATGCGGGGCTGGATAGGGTGGAGGCGGAGAGATTCTTTCCACTTAGTAAGGAAGTTAAAACTAGAGGACACAGCCTCAAAATAAAGGGGGGTCGGTTTAAGACAGAGTTGAGGAGGAACTTCTTCTCCCAGAGGGTGGTGAATCTCTGGAATTCTCTGCCCACTGAGGTGGTGGAGGCTACCTCGCTGAATATGTTTAAAGCGCGGATGGATGGATTCCTGATCGGTAAGGGAATTAAGGGTTATGGGGATCAGGCGGGTAAGTGGTACTGATCCACATCAGATCAGCCATGATCTTATTGAATGGCGGGGCAGGCTCGAGGGGCTAGATGGCCTACTCCTGCTCCTATTTCTTATGTTCTTATGTTCTTATGAGGTGAGGAGCTGAATGGCCCTTCAGGAACCCAAACTGAGTGTCAGTGAGCAGAGTGTTGCGAAGCAAATGCGAAGCAAATGACACTTGTCAAGGTCCCGCTCCAACACTTCGCTGATAATCAAAAGGGCGGTAATTGGAGTTGTCCTGTTTTTTGAGAACAAGGCAAACCAGGACAAATTTCCCCATTGCCAGGTAGATCCCAGACTTCTAGCTGAACAGCATCGGGCTGCACATCAGATTAAGCCCCTAGCCCGGTGTAAATCCTGCCAATCGGAGGCTGAGAGTGGTGGTCACTGCTGGTACTGCACTAATGTGTGTTGTTGAATTCCTGCAGACAGGTTAAGCGAGACAGGGTATTTTAAAGTTTTTTTATCAGTGTCATAAGTAAGCTTACATTAACACTGCAATGAAGTTACTGTGAAAATCCCCTAGTGCCTTTTCAGGTACACTGAGGGAGAATTTAGCATGGTCAATCCACCTAACCACAATGTCATTTGGACTGTGGGAGGAAACCGGAGCACCCGGAGAAAATCCACGCAGACACGGGGAGAACCTGTAGACTCCGCAGACAACGACCCAAGCGGGAATTGAACCTGGGTCCCTGGCGCTGGATGGGGGGAGGTTCGGTAGCAAAAGCCAGGGTATGGTTCTCAGTGGACCCAACTAACTGATGCTAGTTTCCTTGAGTGTCTATCAATAAGGGACTCCTCCAATATGCCACTTGCAACCCTAACAGGTTTGTCAGGCAGCTTGCTGGAGGCACAGATCCCCTTGCGAGTCTTGTATAATCCCTGAACCATCATTAAATTATGGGTCTTTCATTTCCTCCCCAACCCTCTGTCTCTCTCTCTCTCTCTCTTTTATGCAGTCTCTCTTTTCCTCACTGTCCCTCCATCTTTCAGTTTCTTTCTCTCCTTCACACACTCTCATGTAAGTTCTGGGGTAAAACATACACAATACACACACACACACACATTCACACACTCTCACTCATGCACACACACACACTCACACTCACGCACACACACACACTCACACACATTCACACACTCTCACTCATGCACACACACACACTCACACTCACGCACACACACACACTCACACACACACACACTCTCACTCACGCACACACACACTCTCACACCCACACACTCTCACACACACCCACACACACACTCACTCACTCACACACACACTCACACTCACTCACACACACCCCCACACTCACACACACACACTCACACACACCAACACACACACACACACTCACACTCACACACACACACACACAACAAACACACACTTACCGCACACACATGCACACACTCACTAGAATATCATTTTCTGAATACAAGGAGGCTTTAGTGAGGTTACTTAGGCTATAAAGAGGGCTGTGAACAGCTACGCGTTTATTTGTGAATGGAAAATGCTTTCCGTTATCCCACAGCTTGGCTGCATGCTGTCAGCGACAGAATTACTTTCTTCAGTGCCACGCACTCTGATGTATCACATTCAGATTCTTTGAGGTATTCAAATACTAAAAGCATTCACAAGGGAAAACGTAACTCCAAGTGGCAGTCAAAACATCCTATCGGACATCCCTGAAGGGTTAGGTATTGGGTTACACTCTTCACATTATTACAGAGTGTGTGTGTGTGTGTGTGTGTGTGTGTGTGTGTGTGTGTGTGTGTGTGTGTGTGTGTGTGTGTGTGTGTGTGTGTGTGTGTGTGTGTGTGCACTTCAGATGCAGATCCACAGGGTGCAATGGTTCAAGATGACAGCTCGCCACCACCTTCTCAAGGGCAATTAAGAATGGGCTATAAATGTTGGCCAGCCAGCGATGCCCACATCCTACAAATGAATGAATTTTTTTAAAGCCTCAAATACTATTTCAGGCAGTGAATTCCAGATGCCCACCACCCTCAGGGTGAACAGATTTTTTCACATGTGCCCTCAAATCCTTCCACCAATTATCTTAAGTCTGTGACCCCCTCAGCATGGGGAATCAGTCTGGGCCTCTCATAATTTTGTTCACCTCAATTAGGTCACCCATCAACCTCCTCTGTTCCACCTTAACAACCATAGCCTATTAGGTGGATAGGCCATGCTAAATTGACCCTTCGTGTCAGGGGGAAATAGCAGGGTAACTACATGGGGCTGCAGGGATAGGGCCTGGGTGGTACTGTTGTCGGAGCAGGCTTGATGGGCCAAATGGCCTCCTTCTGCACTGGAGGGATTCTATGAATCTATTGAGTCTTTCTTCATAGCTGCAATTTTCAATTCCTGGAAACATTCTTATCAATCTCCTCTGCACTCTCACTTTTATTTCAAACCCAGTATTTGCAGCACTTTGCTTTTCTATGCTGGACTGGAATTTGACTATGATGTCTGGAGTTTGACCATAATGGATTGGAGTTTGATTGTGATGGTCTGGAGTTTGACTATAGTGGATTGGAGTTTGACTGTGATGGTCTGCAGGTTGACCATTTTGGACGTATGTTTTTCCATGCGATGCTGAGGATGTGTCGTAGACATTTGAGATGCAAGTTATTGACCATTTCTTCATGTTTGTTTGAGTTGTCCAGGCTTCTCTCTCATACAGTGATATGCTGATGCCTTGTAGATAAGCATCTTGGTACTGTGGGTCAGTTTGTTGGGTTTCTGTGGTAGTGTGGCCCCTTTAATTGGTGATCCTTTGTGGGCCATGTGATTAGGCCAGAATCAATGGAGTGTGAGTGTGCAAACCTGGGCCTATCAGGAGTGCGCATCCCGAGGCTGTGAGGCTGCAGTTGGAGTCAGGGCATTGTTAGGAGTAGTCCTGTATGGTTGTTCTGTTAAACCCTTTGTTTTATATAGTTCTTCGCAATCAATAAATCCTTTAGTTTGTTTCTAGCCACACCCGAGTTGCCTATGCTACTTTTGTTAGTCAGCTGAAGTTGCTGGCTGCCTTTCCAGTGTGCAGAGATCATGCCAGCCATGGTTCTGCTGGGAATGCAGGTAACATCTCTGACTCAGAGGGTTCCATGTTCAGGTCCCACTCCAGGTCTTCAGTGCAAAAATCAAGGCTGACACTCCAGTACAGTACTGATGGAACACTGCACTGTCAGCGATACCATCTAGCGTGAGATGTTCAGTCTTTTTCCTGCTTGAGTGAATGTAAAAGATCCTGCGACAAAATAATGGTGACGACATTTCTGTATTTCTTTGATATGATTTGATTTATTATTGTCACATGTATTAACATACAGTGAAAAGTATTGTTTCTTGCGCGCTATACAGACAAGGCATACCGTTCATAGAGAAGGAAATGAGAGAGTGCGGAATGTAGCGTTACAGTCATAGCTCGGGTATAGAGAAAGAGCAACTTAATGCAAGATAAGTCCATTTATAAATCTGACAGCAGCAGGGAAGAAGCTGTTCTTGAGTCGGTTGGTACGTGACTTCAGACTTTTCTATCTTTTTCCTGAAGTAAAAAGGTGGAAGAGAGAATGTCTGGGGTGCGTGGGGTCCTTAATTATGCTGGCTGCTTTGCCGAGTCAGCGGGAACTGTAGACAGAGTCAATGGATGGGAGGCTGGTTTGCGTATGGATTGGGCTACATTCACAATCTTTTGTAGTTCCTTGCGGTCTTGGGCAGATCAGGAGCCCATACCAAGCTGTGATACAACCAGAAAGAATGCTTTCTATGGTGCATCTGTAAAAGTTGGTGAGAGTCGTAGCTGACATGCCAAATTTCCTTCGTCTTCTGAGAAAGTAGAGGCGTTGGTGGGTTTTCTTAACTATAGTGTCAGCATGGGGGGACCAGGACAGGTTGTTGGTGATCTGAACACCTAAAAACTTGAAGCTCTTGACCCTTTCTACTTGATTATTGCCTGCAAAGTTATGGACAGATGCTATTTTTTAAATTCATTCATGGGACATGGGTGTCGCTGACTGGCCAGCATTTATTGCCCATCCCCCTGTCGCCCTTGAACTGAGTGGTTTGCTAGACCATTTCAGCGGGCAGTTGAGAGTCAACCACATTACTGTGGTTCTGGAGTCACATGTAGGCCAGACCAGGTAAGGACGGCAGATTCCCTTCCCTAAAGGACATTAGTGAACCAGATGGGTTTCATGGTCATCAGTCGATTCGTAATTCCAAATATTTTTAATTGAATTCAAATTCCACCATCTGTCGTGACGAGATTCGAACTTGGGTCCCCAGAACATTAGCTGAGTTTCTGGACTAATAGTCCAATGATAATATCACTGGGCCATCTCCTCCCCATATCGATATTTATACCTACATATGTTGCATATAATACAAGCTAGTTTTTTACTCCATGGTTGATCACTACAACTCATTGTGTAGATTCACATGTGTTTCTAATGTGTCGGTGCAGACTCGATGGGCCGAAGGGCCTCTTCTGCACTGTATGATTCTATGATATAGAAAGTTGTCTCTTGACCCAGTTCTGGGAATGAAGGACTGTTGTCTCCCAGCAACATGGCACCCTCAGGTGTGACACCAATAAGAAAAAAACAAGTGCCAGTATTAAAGATTACCCTCGATTGATCTGTAACTCCCCAACTCAAAATCTTGGAAAACTCAATTAAGCCTTTGAAACAAACCTCAAAAGAGAGCTCAAATATTCCTCCAGTCACATCAACATGATTAGCATTGCATCATTTGGTTCTATGACCCATTTAAACACCTCAAAACTCGGTGTGGGGTCCAGCTATCTTGCCTCCCCACACAACTGTATGGGTTACCATGGAAACTTCCACCATGACCTCTCTCTACTTCAACCATATTAACCCCAGTCATTCGCAGATAGGCCGTTTGGCTCCAGGCAGCCCATAATTTTCAATTTTACACTCCAAGTGCAATAATGTCCTGCTTTTATTGCTAATCTATACATTTAATCTCGCAGCCCCTGATCCACTCACCCAGATCAATAGGCTCCCATCGCAGCTCAGAGCAGAAGACAAACACTAGACAGTGACCCGCCTCCCGCACACCGACACCAGAACAATGTAACCCATTGCGTGCCATACTAAGCCAACTAAACAGTCTTTCTGTATTGTTAATCAGCACTATCTGCAAGTCATAACGACTGCGATGGATGTAACTTAAAACCCATATCACTCCCTCCCTGTTAAAAATACAGAACAATTCCTAACTGCTTTTACTCCTCACCATTCCTTCTCGCCTTTTGTTTTTCTTCTCTTAGCACTGTTCGTTCTCCTCAGTTTATTTATTAGTGTCACAAGTTGGCTTACATTAACACTGCAATGAAAATCCCCCAGTCGGCACACTCCAGCACCTGTTTGGGTACACGGAGAGAGAATTTAGCGTGGCCAATGCACCTAACCAGCACGTCCTTCAGGCTGTGGGAGGAAACCGGAGCGCCTGGAGAAAACCCACACAGATACGGGGAGAACGTGCAGACTCCAAACAGTGACCCAAGCTGGGAATGGCACCCAGGTATCTGGCGCTGTAAGGCAGCAGTGCTAGGCACTGTGCCGCTGTTTCCTCCCCTTTCTTCTATCTTCTTTCTATCTTTCTTTTATTATTCAATAACTCTCCCTCTCACTTCCTCCCTCTGTCGAATGGCTGTGTTTTTCTCAATCTTTTATTCCCCCTCAGACCCAGTTCTCCCTCCGGCCTGGTCTTTACCTGTTTCACCCCTTTCCAGCTCAGTCTTTGTCTGTCGCTACTTTAACTCTCCCACCCCTCTTTTCACGTTTATCAGCTATAGTTTTTTTTCTGATCCTTTCTCTTTCTCACTCCCTTTTCTTTCCCTTTTCTCCTCATCTCAAAGAACAAAGAACAGTACAGCACAGGAACAGGCCCTTCAGCCCACCAAGCCTGTGCCGATATGTAGCTACTGTCCCTCTGATCGCCTCCCGGTCATGTGTCTATCAAGATACACCTTAAACGTTGCTAATGTGCCTGCTTCATCCACTGGCAGTGCGTTCCAGGCACCCAACATCCTCTGCATGTAACATTTTCCCCACACGTCTCCCCTAAACTTACCCCCCCTCACCTTAAACCTGTGCCGTCTTGGAGTCGACACTTCCACCCTGGGAAAAGGCCTCTGACTATCCACCCTGTCTATGCCTCTCATAATTTTGTAGACTTCAATTGGGTCATCCCTCAGCCTCCGCCTTTCCAGTGAAAATAATCCGAGTTTATCCAACCTCTCCTCATACCTAAAACCCTCCAAACTAGGCAACATTGTTCTCAACGTTCTTTGTACCCTCTTCGCCTCCTTCTCGTAGTGTGGTGACCAGAACTGCATGCAACATTCCAAATGCGGCCTAATCATGTTACATAGCTGCAACATTTCCAAACTCTTATACTCAATGCCCTGGCCGATGAAGGCAAACAAGCCATATGCCTTCTTAACTACCTAATCATTTGTTTCAGATCCTTTCTCTTTCTTTCTCCTGCTTTCTCTTTCCCCTTTCTCCTTCTCCTTTTCTCTTTTTTGCCCTCCATTGCCTCAGAGGAGCAGCCAGCATATTCAAGGACTACATGCACCTGGGACATTCTCTCTTCCACCTTCTTCTGTCGGGAAAAAGATACAAAATTCTGAGGTCACGCACCAACTGACTCAAGAACAGCTTCTTCCCTACTGCTGTCAGACTTTTGAATGGACTGACCTTGATTTGATTTGATTTATTATTGTCACAAATATTAACATACAATGAAAAGTATTGTTTCTTGTGCGCTATACAGACAAAGCATACCGTTCATAGGGAAGGAAATGAGAGAGTGCAGAATGTATTATTACAGTCAAAGCTAGGGTGTAGAGAAAGATCAACTTAATGTGAGGTAGGTCCATTCAAAAGTCTGACAGCAGCAGGGAAGAAACTGTTCTTGAATCGGTTGGTACGTGACCTCAGACTTTTGTATCTTTTTCCCGACGCAAGAAGGTGGAACAGAGTATGTCCGGGGTGCGTGGGGTCCTTAATTATGCTGGCTGCTTTGCTGAGGCAGAGGGTAGTATAGACAGAGTCAATGGATGGGAGGCTGGTTTGTGTGATGGATTGGGCTACATTCACGACCTTTTGTAGTTCCT